>NW_026776291.1:0-91145 GCF_030936135.1 Gavia stellata | reverse complement strand
TAATTGCGAACGTCCAGCGATTGCTCCTACACTAAAGGTGCCAGCCCTGATTGCTGTTGCTCGTCCTCATCTCCCACTGGTAACCTCTAAAACCAACCACAAACACTTGGGCTCTGAACTTGTTTAGGCTACTAAAACTTCCAACGTACACAGCCTCTCCTGCTCAATCTGGCCAAAGTTCAACACCGAAATTGCGAACGTCCAGCGATTGCTCCTACACTAAAGGTGCCAGCCCTGAATGCTGTTGCTCGTCCTCATCTCCCACTGGTAACCTCTAAAACCAACCACAAACACTTGGGCTCTGAACTTGTTTAGGCTACTAAAACTTCCAACGTACACAGCCTCTCCTGCTCGAGCTGGCCAAAGTTCAACACCGAAATTGCGAACGTCCAGCGATTGCTCCTACACTAAAGGTGCCAGTCCTGAAAGCTGTTGCTGGTCCTCATCTCCCACTGGTAACCTCTAAAACGAACCACAACACTTGGGCTCTGAACTTGTTTAGGCAACTAAAACTTCCAACGTACACAGCCTCTCCTGCTCGAGCTGTCCAAAGTTCAACACCGAAATTGCGAAAGTCCAGCGATTGCTCCTACACTAAAGGTGCCAGCCCTGAATGCTGTTGCTCGTCCTCATCTCCCACTGGTAACCTCTAAAACGAACCACAAACACTTGGGCTCTGAACTTGTTTAGGCTACTAAAACTTCCAACGTACACAGCCTCTCCTGCTCGAGCTGGCCAAAGTTCAACACCGAAATTGCAAACGTCCAGCGACTGCTCCTACACTAAAGGTGCCAGCCCTGAAAGCTGTTGCTCGTCCTCATGTCCCACTGGTAACCTCTAAAACGAACCACAAACACTTGGCTCTGAACTTGTTTAGGCTACTAAAACTTCCAACGTACACAGCCTCTCCTGCTCGAGCTGGCCAAAGTTCAACACTGAAATTGCGAACGTCCAGCGATTGCTCCTACACTAAAGGTGCCAGCCCTGAAAGCTGTTGCTGGTCCTCATCTCCCACTGGTAACCTCTAAAACTAACAACAAACACTTGGGCTCCGAACTTGTTTAGGCTACTAAAACTTCCAACGTACACAGCCTCTCCTGCTCGAGCTGCCCAAAGTTCAACACCGAAATTGCGAACGTCCAGCGATTGCTCCTACACTAAAGGTGCCAGCCCTGAAAGCTGTTGCTCGTCCTCATCTCCCACTGGTAACCTCTAAAACGAACAACAAACACTTGGCTCTGAACTTGTTTAGGCAACTAAAACTTCCAAAGTACACAGCCTCTCCTGCTCGAGCTGGCCAAAGTTCAACACCGAAATTGCGAACGTCCAGCGATTGCTCCTACACTAAAGGTGCCAGCCCTGAATGCTGTTGCTCGTCCTCATCTCCCACTGGTAACCTCTAAAACCAACCACAAACACTTGGGCTCTGAACTTGTTTAGGCTACTAAAACTTCCAACGTACACAGCCTCTCCTGCTCGAGCTGCCCAAAGTTCAACACCGAAATTGAGAACGTCCAGCGATTGCTCCTACACTAAAGGTGCCAGCCCTGAAAGCTGTTGCTGGTCCTCATCTCCCACTGGTAACCTCTAAAACGAACCACAACACTTGGGCTCTGAACTTGTTTAGGCAACTAAAACTTCCAACGTACACAGCCTCTCCTGCTCGAGCTGTCCAAAGTTCAACACCGAAATTGCGAACGTCCAGCGATTGCTCCTACACTAAAGGTGCCAGCCCTGAATGCTGTTGCTCGTCCTCATCTCCCACTGGTAACCTCTAAAACGAACCACAAACACTTGGGCTCTGAACTTGTTTAGGCTACTAAAACTTCCAACGTACACAGCCTCTCCTGCTCGAGCTGGCCAAAGTTCAACACCGAAATTGCAAACGTCCAGCGATTGCTCCTACACTAAAGGTGCCAGCCCTGAAAGCTGTTGCTCGTCCTCATGTCCCACTGGTAACCTCTAAAACGAACCACAAACACTTGGGCTCTGAACTTGTTTAGGCTACTAAAACTTCCAACGTACACAGCCTCTCCTGCTCGAACTGGCCAAAGTTCAACACCGAAATTGCGAACGTCCAGCGATTGCTCCTACACTAAAGGTGCCAGCCCTGAATGCTGCTGCTGGTCCTCATCTCCCACTGGTAACCTCTAAAACGAACCACAAACACTTGGGCTCTGAACTTGTTTAGGCTACTAAAACTTCCAACGTACACAGCCTCTCCTGCTCGAGCTGCCCAAAGTTCAACACCGAAATTGCGAACGTCCAGCGATTGCTCCTACACTAAAGGTGCCAGCCCTGAAAGCTGTTGCTGGTCCTCATCTCCCACTGGTAACCTCTAAAACGAACCACAAACACTTGGGCTCTGTACTTGTTTAGGCTACTAAAACTTCCAACGTACACAGCCTCTCCTGCTCGAGCTGCCCAAAGTTCAACACCGAAATTGCGAACGTCCAGCGATTGCTCCTACACTAAAGGTGCCAGCCCTGAAGGCTGTTGCTCGTCCTCATCTCCCACTGGTAACCTCTAAAACGAACCACAAACACTTGGGCTCTGAACTTGTTTAGGCTACTAAAACTTCCAACGTACACAGCCTCTCCTGCTCGAGCTGGCCAAAGTTCAACACCGAAATTGCGAACATCCAGCGATTGCTCCTACACTAAAGGTGCCAGCCCTGAATGCTGTTGCTGGTCCTCATCTCCCACTGGTAACCTCAAAAACGAACCACAGACACTTGGGCTCTGAACTTGTTTAGGCAACTAAAACTTCCAACGTACACAGCCTCTCCTGCTCGAGCTGGCCAAAGTTCAACACTGAAATTGCGAACGTCCAGCGATTGCTCCTACACTAAAGGTGCCAGCCCTGAATGCTGTTGCTCGTCCTCATCTCCCACTGGTAACCTCAAAAACGAACCACAGACACTTGGGCTCTGAACTTGTTTAGGCTACTAAAACTGCCAACGTACACAGCCTCTCCTGCTCGAGCTGGCCAAAGTTCAACACTGAAATTGCGAACGTCCAGCGATTGCTCCTACACTAAAGGTGCCAGCCCTGATTGCTGTTGCTCGTCCTCATCTCCCACTGGTAACCTCTAAAACCAACCACAAACACTTGGGCTCTGAACTTGTTTAGGCTACTAAAACTTCCAACGTACACAGCCTCTCCTGCTCAATCTGGCCAAAGTTCAACACCGAAATTGCGAACGTCCAGCGATTGCTCCTACACTAAAGGTGCCAGCCCTGAATGCTGTTGCTCGTCCTCATCTCCCACTGGTAACCTCTAAAACCAACCACAAACACTTGGGCTCTGAACTTGTTTAGGCTACTAAAACTTCCAACGTACACAGCCTCTCCTGCTCGAGCTGCCCAAAGTTCAACACCGAAATTGCGAACGTCCAGCGATTGCTCCTACACTAAAGGTGCCAGCCCTGAAAGCTGTTGCTGGTCCTCATCTCCCACTGGTAACCTCTAAAACGAACCACAACACTTGGGCTCTGAACTTGTTTAGGCAACTAAAACTTCCAACGTACACAGCCTCTCCTGCTCGAGCTGTCCAAAGTTCAACACCGAAATTGCGAACGTCCAGCGATTGCTCCTACACTAAAGGTGCCAGCCCTGAATGCTGTTGCTCGTCCTCATCTCCCACTGGTAACCTCTAAAACGAACCACAAACACTTGGGCTCTGAACTTGTTTAGGCTACTAAAACTTCCAACGTACACAGCCTCTCCTGCTCGAGCTGGCCAAAGTTCAACACCGAAATTGCAAACGTCCAGCGACTGCTCCTACACTAAAGGTGCCAGCCCTGAAAGCTGTTGCTCGTCCTCATGTCCCACTGGTAACCTCTAAAACGAACCACAAACACTTGGGCTCTGAACTTGTTTAGGCTACTAAAACTTCCAACGTACACAGCCTCTCCTGCTCGAGCTGCCCAAAGTTCAACACCGAAATTGCGAACGTCCAGCGATTGCTCCTACACTAAAGGTGCCAGCCCTGAAAGCTGTTGCTGGTCCTCATCTCCCACTGGTAACCTCTAAAACGAACCACAAACACTTGGGCTCTGTACTTGTTTAGGCTACTAAAACTTCCAACGTACACAGCCTCTCCTGCTCGAGCTGCCCAAAGTTCAACACCGAAATTGCGAACGTCCAGCGATTGCTCCTACACTAAAGGTGCCAGCCCTGAAGGCTGTTGCTCGTCCTCATCTCCCACTGGTAACCTCTAAAACGAACCACAAACACTTGGGCTCTGAACTTGTTTAGGCTACTAAAACTTCCAACGTACACAGTCTCTCCTGCTCGAGCTGGCCAAAGTTCAACACCGAAATTGCGAACATCCAGCGATTGCTCCTACACTAAAGGTGCCAGCCCTGAATGCTGTTGCTCGTCCTCATCTCCCACTGGTAACCTCTAAAACGAACCACAAACACTTGGGCTCTGAACTTGTTTAGGCAACTAAAACTTCCAACGTACACAGCCTCTCCTGCTCGAGCTGGCCAAAGTTCAACACTGAAATTGCGAACGTCCAGCGATTGCTCCTACACTAAAGGTGCCAGCCCTGAATGCTGTTGCTCGTCCTCATCTCCCACTGGTAACCTCTAAAACGAACCACAGACACTTGGGCTCTGAACTTGTTTAGGCTACTAAAACTGCCAACGTACACAGCCTCTCCTGCTCGAGCTGGCCAAAGTTCAACACCGAAATTGCGAACGTCCAGCGATTGCTCCTACACTAAAGGTGCCAGCCCTGATTGCTGTTGCTCGTCCTCATCTCCCACTGGTAACCTCTAAAACCAACCACAAACACTTGGGCTCTGAACTTGTTTAGGCTACTAAAACTTCCAACGTACACAGCCTCTCCTGCTCAATCTGGCCAAAGTTCAACACCGAAATTGAGAACGTCCAGCGATTGCTCCTACACTAAAGGTGCCAGCCCTGAATGCTGCTGCTGGTCCTCATCTCCCACTGGTAACCTCTAAAACAAACCACAAACACTTGGGCTCTGAACTTGTTTAGGCTACTAAAACTTCCAACGTACACAGCCTCTCCTGCTCGAGCTGGCCAAAGTTCAACACCGAAATTGCGAACGTCCAGCGATTGCTCCTACACTAAAGGTGCCAGCCCTGAAAGCTGTTGCTCGTCCTCATCTCCCACTGGTAACCTCTAAAACGAAAAACAAACACTTGGGCTCCGAACTTGTTTAGGCTACTAAAACTTCCAACGTACACAGCCTCTCCTGCTCAATCTGGCCAGAGCTCAACACCGAAATTGCGAACGTCCAGCGATTGCTCCTGCACTAAAGGTGCCAGCCCGGAATGCTGTTGCTCGTCCTCATCTCCCACTGGTAACCTCCAAAACGAACCACAAACACTGGGGCTCTGAACTTGTTTAGGCTACTAAAACTTCCAACGTACACAGCCTCTCCTGCTCGAACTGGCCAAAGTTCAACACCGAAATTGAGAACGTCCAGCGATTGCTCCTACACTAAAGGTGCCAGCCCTGAAAGCTGTTGCTGGTCCTCATCTCCCACTGGTAACCTCTAAAACGAACCACAACACTTGGGCTCTGAACTTGTTTAGGCAACTAAAACTTCCAACGTACACAGCCTCTCCTGCTCGAGCTGTCCAAAGTTCAACACCGAAATTGCGAACGTCCAGCGATTGCTCCTACACTAAAGGTGCCAGCCCTGAATGCTGTTGCTCGTCCTCATCTCCCACTGGTAACCTCTAAAACGAACCACAAACACTTGGGCTCTGAACTTGTTTAGGCTACTAAAACTTCCAACGTACACAGCCTCTCCTGCTCGAGCTGGCCAAAGTTCAACACCGAAATTGCAAACGTCCAGCGACTGCTCCTACACTAAAGGTGCCAGCCCTGAAAGCTGTTGCTCGTCCTCATGTCCCACTGGTAACCTCTAAAACGAACCACAAACACTTGGGCTCTGAACTTGTTTAGGCTACTAAAACTTCCAACGTACACAGCCTCTCCTGCTCGAGCTGGCCAAAGTTCAACACTGAAATTGCGAACGTCCAGCGATTGCTCCTACACTAAAGGTGCCAGCCCTGAATGCTGCTGCTGGTCCTCATCTCCCACTGGTAACCTCTAAAACGAACCACAAACACTTGGGCTCTGAACTTGTTTAGGCTACTAAAACTTCCAACGTACACAGCCTCTCCTACTCGAGCTGGCCAAAGTTCAACACCGAAATTGCGAACGTCCAGCGATTGCTCCTACACTAAAGGTGCCAGCCCTGAAAGCTCTTGCTGGTCCTCATCTCCCACTGGTAACCTCTAAAACGAACCACAAACACTTGGGCTCTGTACTTGTTTAGGCTACTAAAACTTCCAACGTACACAGCCTCTCCTGCTCGAGCTGCCCAAAGTTCAACACCGAAATTGCGAACGTCCAGCGATTGCTCCTACACTAAAGGTGCCAGCCCTGAAGGCTGTTGCTCGTCCTCATCTCCCACTGGTAACCTCTAAAACGAACCACAAACACTTGGGCTCTGAACTTGTTTAGGCTACTAAAACTTCCAACGTACACAGCCTCTCCTGCTCGAGCTGGCCAAAGTTCAACACTGAAATTGCGAACGTCCAGCGATTGCTCCTACACTAAAGGTGCCAGCCCTGAATGCTGTTGCTCGTCCTCATCTCCCACTGGTAACCTCAAAAACGAACCACAGACACTTGGGCTCTGAACTTGTTTAGGCTACTAAAACTGCCAACGTACACAGCCTCTCCTGCTCGAGCTGGCCAAAGTTCAACACCGAAATTGAGAACGTCCAGCGATTGCTCCTACACTAAAGGTGCCAGCCCTGATTGCTGTTGCTCGTCCTCATCTCCCACTGGTAACCTCTAAAACGAACCACAAACACTTGGGCTCTGAACTTGTTTAGGCTACTAAAACTTCCAACGTACACAGCCTCTCCTGCTCAATCTGGCCAAAGTTCAACACCGAAATTGAGAACGTCCAGCGATTGCTCCTACACTAAAGGTGCCAGCCCTGAATGCTGCTGCTGGTCCTCATCTCCCACTGGTAACCTCTAAAACAAACCACAAACACTTGGGCTCTGAACTTGTTTAGGCTACTAAAACTTCCAACGTACACAGCCTCTCCTGCTCGAGCTGGCCAAAGTTCAACACCGAAATTGCGAACGTCCAGCGATTGCTCCTACACTAAAGGTGCCAGCCCTGAAAGCTGTTGCTCGTCCTCATCTCCCACTGGTAACCTCTAAAACGAACAGCAAACACTTGGGCTCCGAACTTGTTTAGGCTACTAAAACTTCCAACGTACACAGCCTCTCCTGCTCAATCTGGCCAGAGCTCAACACCGAAATTGCGAACGTCCAGCGATTGCTCCTGCACTAAAGGTGCCAGCCCGGAATGCTGTTGCTCGTCCTCATCTCCCACTGGTAACCTCCAAAACGAACCACAAACACTTGGGCTCTGAACTTGTTTAGGCTACTAAAACTTCCAACGTACACAGCCTCTCCTGCTCGAACTGGCCAAAGTTCAACACCGAAATTGCGAACGTCCAGCGATTGCTCCTACACTAAAGGTGCCAGCCCTGAATGCTGTTGCTCGTCCTCATCTCCCACTGGTAACCTCGAAAACGAACCACAAACACTTGGGCTCTGAACTTGTTTAGGCAACTAAAACTTCCAACGTACACAGCCTCTCCTGCTCGAGCTGGCCAAAGTTCAACACCGAAATTGCGAACGTCCAGCGATTGCTCCTACACTAAAGGTGCCAGCCCTGAATGCTGTTGCTCGTCCTCATCTCCCACTGGTAACCTCAAAAACGAACCACAGACACTTGGGCTCTGAACTTGTTTAGGCTACTAAAACTTCCAACGTACACAGCCTCTCCTGCTCGAGCTGCCCAAAGTTCAACACCGAAATTGCGAACGTCCAGCGATTGCTCCTACACTAAATGTGCCAGCCCTGAATGCTGTTGCTCGTCCTCATCTCCCACTGGTAACCTCTAAAACCAACCACAAACACTTGGGCTGTGAACTTGTTTAGGCTACTAAAACTTCCAACGTACACAGCCTCTCCTGCTCGAGCTGCCCAAAGTTCAACACTGAAATTGCAAACGTCCAGCGATTGCTCCAACACTAAAGGTGCCAGCCCTGAAAGCTGTTGCTCGTCCTCATCTCCCACTGGTAACCTCTAAAACGAACCACAAACACTTGGGCTCTGAACTTGTTTAGGCTACTAAAACTTCCAACGTACACAGCCTCTCCTGCTCGAGCTGGCCAAAGTTCAACACCGAAATTGCGAACGTCCAGCGATTGCTCCTACACTAAAGGTGCCAGCCCTGAATGCTGTTGCTCGTCCTCATCTCCCACTGGTAACCTCTAAAACGAACCACAAACACTTGGGCTCTGAACTTGTTTAGGCAACTAAAACTTCCAACGTACACAGCCTCTCCTGCTCGAGCTGGCCAAAGTTCAACACCGAAATTGCGAACGTCCAGCGATTGCTCCTACACTAAAGGTGCCAGCCCTGAATGCTGTTGCTGGTCCTCATCTCCCACTGGTAACCTCAAAAACGAACCACAGACACTTGGGCTCTGAACTTGTTTAGGCTACTAAAACTTCCAACGTACACAGCCTCTCCTGCTCGAGCTGGCCAAAGTTCAACACCGAAATTGCGAACGTCCAGCGATTGCTCCTACACTAAAGGTGCCAGCCCTGATTGCTGTTGCTCGTCCTCATCTCCCACTGGTAACCTCTAAAACCAACCACAAACACTTGGGCTGTGAACTTGTTTAGGCTACTAAAACTTCCAACGTACACAGCCTCTCCTGCTCGAGCTGCCCAAAGTTCAACACTGAAATTGCAAACGTCCAGCGATTGCTCCTACACTAAAGGTGCCAGCCCTGAAAGCTGTTGCTCGTCCTCATCTCCCACTGGTAACCTCTAAAACGAACCACAAACACTTGGGCTCTGAACTTGTTTAGGCTACTAAAACTTCCAACGTACACAGCCTCTCCTGCTCGAGCTGGCCAAAGTTCAACACCGAAATTGCGAACGTCCAGCGATTGCTCCTACACTAAAGGTGCCAGCCCTGAATGCTGTTGCTCGTCCTCATCTCCCACTGGTAACCTCTAAAACGAACCACAAACACTTGGGCTCTGAACTTGTTTAGGCTACTAAAACTTCCAACGTACACAGCCTCTCCTGCTCGAGCTGCCCAAAGTTCAACACCGAAATTGCGAACGTCCAGCGATTGCTCCTACACTAAAGGTGCCAGCCCTGAATGCTGCTGCTGGTCCTCATCTCCCACTGGTAACCTCTAAAACGAACCACAAACACTTGGGCTCTGAACTTGTTTAGGCTACTAAAACTTCCAACGTACACAGCCTCTCCTGCTCGAGCTGGCCAAAGTTCAACACCGAAATTGCGAACGTCCAGCGATTGCTCCTACACTAAAGGTGCCAGCCCTGAATGCTGTTGCTGGTCCTCATCTCCCACTGGTAACCTCTAAAACCAACCACAAACACTTGGGCTCTGAACTTGTTTAGGCTACTAAAACTTCCAACGTACACAGCCTCTCCTGCTCGAGCTGGCCAAAGTTCAACACCGAAATTGCAAACGTCCAGCGATTGCTCCTACACTAAAGGTGCCAGCCCTGAAAGCTGTTGCTCGTCCTTATGTCCCACTGGTAACCTCAAAAACGAACCACAAACACTTGGGCTCTGAACTTGTTTAAGCTACTAAAACTTCCAACGTACACAGCCTCTCCTGCTCGAGCTGGCCAAAGTTCAACACCGAAATTGCGAACGTCCAGCGATTGCTCCTATACTAAAGGTGTCAGCCCTGAATGCTGTTGCTGGTCCTCATCTCCCACTGGTAACCTCTAAAACAAACCACAAACACTTGGGCTCTGAACTTGTTTAGGCTACTAAAACTTCCAACGTACACAGCCTCTCCTGCTCGAGCTGCCCAAAGTTCAACACCGAAATTGCGAACGTCCAGCGATTGCTCCTACACTAAAGGTGCCAGCCCTGAAAGCTGTTGCTGGTCCTCATCTCCCACTGGTAACCTCGAAAACGAACCACTAACACTTGGGCTCTGAACTTGTTTAGGCTACTAAAACTTCCAACGTACACAGCCTCTCCTGCTCGAGCTGGCCAAAGTTCAACACTGAAATTGCGAACGTCCAGCGATTGTTCCTACGCTAAAGGTGCCAGCCCTGAATGCTGCTGCTGGTCCTCATCTCCCACTGGTAACCTCTAAAACGAACAACAAACACTTGGGCTCCGAACTTGTTTAGGCTACTAAAACTTCCAACGTACACAGCCTCTCCTGCTCAATCTGGCCAGAGCTCAACACCGAAATTGCGAACGTCCAGCGATTGCTCCTGCACTAAAGGTGCCAGCCCTGAATGCTGTTGCTCGTCCTCATCTCCCACTGGTAACCTCCAAAACGAACCACAAACACTTGGGCTCTGAACTTGTTTAGGCTACTAAAACTTCCAACGTACACAGCCTCTCCTGCTCGAACTGGCCAAAGTTCAACACCGAAATTGCGAACGTCCAGCGATTGCTCCTACACTAAAGGTGCCAGCCCTGAAAGCTCTTGCTGGTCCTCATCTCCCACTGGTAACCTCTAAAACGAACCACAAACACTTGCGCTCTGAACTTGTTTAGGCTACTAAAACTTCCAACGTACACAGCCTCTCCTGCTCGAGCTGGCCAAAGTTCAACACCGAAATTGCGAACGTCCAGCGATTGCTCCTACACTAAAGGTGCCAGCCCTGAATGCTGTTGCTCGTCCTCATCTCCCACTGGTAACCTCTAAAACGAACCACAAACACTTGGGCTCTGAACTTGTTTAGGCAACTAAAACTTCCAACGTACACAGCCTCTCCTGCTCGAGCTGGCCAAAGTTCAACACCGAAATTGCGAACGTCCAGCGATTGCTCCTACACTAAAGGTGCCAGCCCTGAATGCTGTTGCTCGTCCTCATCTCCCACTGGTAACCTCAAAAACGAACCACAGACACTTGGGCTCTGAACTTGTTTAGGCTACTAAAACTTCCAACGTACACAGCCTCTCCTGCTCGAGCTGCCCAAAGTTCAACACCGAAATTGCGAACGTCCAGCGATTGCTCCTACACTAAAGGTGCCAGCCCTGATTGCTGTTGCTCGTCCTCATCTCCCACTGGTAACCTCTAAAACCAACCACAAACACTTGGGCTGTGAACTTGTTTAGGCTACTAAAACTTCCAACGTACACAGCCTCTCCTGCTCGAGCTGGCCAAAGTTCAACACCGAAATTGCGAACGTCCAGCGATTGCTCCTACACTAAAGGTGCCAGCCCTGAATGCTGTTGCTCGTCCTCATCTCCCACTGGTAACCTCAAAAACGAACCACAGACACTTGGGCTCTGAACTTGTTTAGGCTACTAAAACTTCCAACGTACACAGCCTCTCCTGCTCGAGCTGCCCAAAGTTCAACACCGAAATTGCGAACGTCCAGCGATTGCTCCTACACTAAAGGTGCCAGCCCTGATTGCTGTTGCTCGTCCTCATCTCCCACTGGTAACCTCTAAAACCAACCACAAACACTTGGGCTGTGAACTTGTTTAGGCTACTAAAACTTCCAACGTACACAGCCTCTCCTGCTCGAGCTGCCCAAAGTTCAACACTGAAATTGCAAACGTCCAGCGATTGCTCCAACACTAAAGGTGCCAGCCCTGAAAGCTGTTGCTCGTCCTCATCTCCCACTGGTAACCTCTAAAACGAACCACAAACACTTGGGCTCTGAACTTGTTTAGGCTACTAAAACTTCCAACGTACACAGCCTCTCCTGCTCGAGCTGCCCAAAGTTCAACACCGAAATTGCGAACGTCCAGCGATTGCTCCTACACTAAAGGTGCCAGCCCTGATTGCTGTTGCTCGTCCTCATCTCCCACTGGTAACCTCTAAAACCAACCACAAACACTTGGGCTGTGAACTTGTTTAGGCTACTAAAACTTCCAACGTACACAGCCTCTCCTGCTCGAGCTGCCCAAAGTTCAACACTGAAATTGCGAACGTCCAGCGATTGCTCCTACACTAAAGGTGCCAGCCCTGAAAGCTGTTGCTCGTCCTCATCTCCCACTGGTAACCTCTAAAACGAACCACAAACACTTGGGCTCTGAACTTGTTTAGGCTACTAAAACTTCCAACGTACACAGCCTCTCCTGCTCGAGCTGGCCAAAGTTCAACACCGAAATTGCGAACGTCCAGCGATTGCTCCTACACTAAAGGTGCCAGCCCTGAATGCTGTTGCTCGTCCTCATCTCCCACTGGTAACCTCGAAAACGAACCACAAACACTTGGGCTCTGAACTTGTTTAGGCTACTAAAACTTCCAACGTACACAGCCTCTCCTGCTCGAGCTGGCCAAAGTTCAACACCGAAATTGCGAACGTCCAGCGATTGCTCCTACACTAAAGGTGCCAGCCCTGAATGCTGTTGCTGGTCCTCATCTCCCACTGGTAACCTCTAAAACCAACCACAAACACTTGGGCTCTGAACTTGTTTAGGCTACTAAAACTTCCAACGTACACAGCCTCTCCTGCTCGAGCTGCCCAAAGTTCAACACCGAAATTGCAAACGTCCAGCGATTGCTCCTACACTAAAGGTGCCAGCCCTGAAAGCTGTTGCTCGTCCTTATGTCCCACTGGTAACCTCAAAAACGAACCACAAACACTTGGGCTCTGAACTTGTTTAAGCTACTAAAACTTCCAACGTACACAGCCTCTCCTGCTCGAGCTGGCCAAAGTTCAACACCGAAATTGCGAACGTCCAGCGATTGCTCCTACACTAAAGGTGTCAGCCCTGAATGCTGTTGCTGGTCCTCATCTCCCACTGGTAACCTCTAAAACAAACCACAAACACTTGGGCTCTGAACTTGTTTAGGCTACTAAAACTTCCAACGTACACAGCCTCTCCTGCTCGAGCTGCCCAAAGTTCAACACCGAAATTGCGAACGTCCAGCGATTGCTCCTACACTAAAGGTGCCAGCCCTGAAAGCTGTTGCTGGTCCTCATCTCCCACTGGTAACCTCGAAAACGAACCACTAACACTTGGGCTCTGAACTTGTTTAGGCTACTAAAACTTCCAACGTACACAGCCTCTCCTGCTCGAGCTGGCCAAAGTTCAACACTGAAATTGCGAACGTCCAGCGATTGTTCCTACGCTAAAGGTGCCAGCCCGGAATGCTGCTGCTGGTCCTCATCTCCCACTGGTAACCTCTAAAACGAACAACAAACACTTGGGCTCCGAATTTGTTTAGGCTACTAAAACTTCCAACGTACACAGCCTCTCCTGCTCGAGCTGCCCAAAGTTCAACACCGAAATTGCGAACGTCCAGCGATTGCTCCTACACTAAAGGTGCCAGCCCTGAAAGCTGTTGCTCGTCCTCATCTCCCACTGGTAACCTCTAAAACGAACCACAAACACTTGGTCTCTGAACTTGTTTAGGCAACTAAAACTTCCAACGTACACAGCCTCTCCTGCTCGAGCTGCCCAAAGTTCAACACCGAAATTGCGAACGTCCAGCGATTGCTCCTACACTAAAGGTGCCAGCCCTGAATGCTGTTGCTGGTCCTCATCTCCCACTGGTAACCTCTAAAACCAACCACAAACACTTGGGCTCTGAACTTGTTTAGGCTACTAAAACTTCCAACGTACACAGCCTCTCCTGCTCGAGCTGGCCAAAGTTCAACACCGAAATTGCAAACGTCCAGCGATTGCTCCTACACTAAAGGTGCCAGCCCTGAAAGCTGTTGCTGGTCCTCATCTCCCACTGGTAACCTCTAAAACCAACCACAAACACTTGGGCTCTGAACTTGTTTAGGCTACTAAAACTTCCAACGTACACAGCCTCTCCTGCTCGAGCTGGCCAAAGTTCAACACCGAAATTGCAAACGTCCAGCGATTGCTCCTACACTAAAGGTGCCAGCCCTGAAAGCTGTTGCTGGTCCTCATCTCCCACTGGTAACCTCGAAAACGAACCACAAACACTTGGGCTCTGAACTTGTTTAGGCAACTAAAACTTCCAACGTACACAGCCTCTCCTGCTCGAGCTGGCCAAAGTTCAACACCGAAATTGAGAACGTCCAGTGATTGCTCCTACACTAAAGGTGCCAGCCCTGAATGCTGTTGCTCGTCCTCATCTCCCACTGGTAACCTCTAAAACGAACCACAAACACTTGGGCTCTGAACTTGTTTAGGCTACTAAAACTTCCAACGTACACAGCCTCTCCTGCTCGAGCTGGCCAAAGTTCAACACCGAAATTGCAAACGTCCAGCGATTGCTCCTACACTAAAGGTGCCAGCCCTGAAAGCTGTTGCTCGTCCTCATGTCCCACTGGTAACCTCTAAAACGAACCAGAAACACTTGGGCTCTGAACTTGTTTAGGCTACTAAAACTTCCAACGTACACAGCCTCTCCTGCTCGAGCTGCCCAAAGTTCAACACCGAAATTGCGAAAGTCCAGCGATTGCTCCTACACTAAAGGTGCCAGTCCTGAATGCTGCTGCTGGTCCTCATCTCCCACTGGTAACCTCTAAAACGAACCACAAACACTTGGGCTCTGAACTTGTTTAGGCTACTAAAACTTCCAACGTACACAGCCTCTCCTGCTCGAGCTGGCCAAAGTTCAACACCGAAATTGCGAACGTCCAGCGATTGCTCCTACACTAAAGGTGCCAGCCCTGAAAGCTGTTGCTGGTCCTCATCTCCCACTGGTAACCTCTAAAACCAACCACAAACACTTGGGCTCTGAACTTGTTTAGGCTACTAAAACTTCCAATGTACACAGCCTCTCCTGCTCGAGCTGCCCAAAGTTCAACACCGAAATTGCGAACGTCCAGCGATTGCTCCTACACTAAAGGTGCCAGCCCTGAAAGCTGCTGCTGGTCCTCATCTCCCACTGGTAACCTCGAAAACGAACCACAAACACTTGGGCTCTGAACTTGTTTAGGCTACTAAAACTTCCAACGTACACAGCCTCTCCTGCTCAATCTGGCCAGAGCTCAACACCGAAATTGCGAACGTCCAGCGATTGCTCCTACGCTAAAGGTGCCAGCCCTGAATGCTGCTGCTGGTCCTCATCTCCCACTGGTAACCTCTAAAACGAACAACAAACACTTGGGCTCCGAACTTGTTTAGGCTACTAAAACTTCCAACGTACTCAGCCTCTCCTGCTCGAGCTGCCCAAAGTTCAACACCAAAATTGCGAACGTCCAGCGATTGCTCCTACACTAAAGGTGCCAGCCCTGAAAGCTGTTGCTCGTCCTCATCTCCCACTGGTAACCTCTAAAACGAACCACAAACACTTGGGCTCTGAACTTGTTTAGGCAACTAAAACTTCCAACGTACACAGCCTCTCCTGCTCGAGCTGCCCAAAGTTCAACACCGAAATTGCGAACGTCCAGCGATTGCTCCTACACTAAAGGTGCCAGCCCTGAATACTGTTGCTGGTCCTCATCTCCCACTGGTAACCTCTAAAACGAACCACAAACACTTGGGCTCTCAACTTGTTTAGGCTACTAAAACTTCCAACGTACACAGCCTCTCCTGCTCGAGCTGGCCAAAGTTCAACACCGAAATTGCAAACGTCCAGCGATTGCTCCTACACTAAAGGTGCCAGCCCTGAAAGCTGTTGCTGGTCCTCATCTCCCACTGGTAACCTCTAAAACCAACCACAAACACTTGGGCTCTGAACTTGTTTAGGCTACTAAAACTTCCAACGTACACAGCCTCTCCTGCTCGAGCTGGCCAAAGTTCAACACCGAAATTGAGAACGTCCAGCGATTGCTCCTACACTGAAGGTGCCAGCCCTGAAAGCTGTTGCTGGTCCTCATCTCCCACTGGTAACCTCTAAAACCAACCACAAACACTTGGGCTCTAAACTTGTTTAGGCTACTAAAACTTCCAACGTACACAGCCTCTCCTGCTCGAGCTGCCCAAAGTTCAACACCGAAATTGCAAACGTCTAGCGATTGCTCCTACACTAAAGGTGCCAGCCCTGAAAGCTGTTGCTCGTCCTTATGTCCCACTGGTAACCTCTAAAACGAACCACAAACACTTGGGCTCTGAACTTGTTTAGGCTACTAAAACTTCCAACGTACACAGCCTCTCCTGCTCGAGCTGCCCAAAGTTCAACACCGAAATTGCGAACGTCCAGCGATTGCTCCTACACTAAAGGTGCCAGCCCTGAATGCTGTTGCTGGTCCTCATCTCCCACTGGTAACCTCTAAAACAAACCACAAACACTTGGGCTCTGAACTTGTTTAGGCTACTAAAACTTCCAACGTACACAGCCTCTCCTGCTCGAGCTGCCCAAAGTTCAACACCGAAATTGCGAACATCCAGCGATTGCTCCTACGCTAAAGGTGCCAGCCCTGAATGCTGTTGCTGGTCCTCATCTCCCACTGGTAACCTCTAAAACGAACAACAAACACTTGGGCTCCGAACTTGTTTAGGCTACTAAAACTTCCAACGTACACAGCCTCTCCTGCTCGAGCTGGCCGAAGTTCAACACTGAAATTGCGAACGTCCAGCGATTGCTCCTACACTAAAGGTGCCAGCCCTGAAAGCTGTTGCTCGTCCTCATCTCCCACTGGTAACCTCTAAAACGAACCACAAACACTTGGGCTCTGAACTTGTTTAGGCAACTAAAACTTCCAACGTACACAGCCTCTCCTGCTCGAGCTGCCCAAAGTTCAACACCGAAATTGCAAACGTCCAGCGATTGCTCCTACACTAAAGGTGCCAGCCCTGAATGCTGTTGCTCGTCCTCATCTCCCACTGGTAACCTCTAAAACGAACCACAAACACTTGGGCTCTGAACTTGTTTAGGCTACTAAAACTTCCAACGTACACAGCCTCTCCTCCTCGAGCTGGCCAAAGTTCAACACCGAAATTGCGAACGTCCAGCGATTGCTCCTACACTAAAGGTGCCAGCCCTGAATGCTGTTGCTCGTCCTCATCTCCCACTGGTAACCTCGAAAACGAACCACAAACACTTGGGCTCTGAACTTGTTTAGGCTACTAAAGCTTCCAACGTACACTGCCTCTCCTGCTCAATCTGGCCAAAGTTCAACACCGAAATTGCGAACGTCCAGCGATTGCTCCTACACTAAAGGTGCCAGCCCTGAAAGCTGTTGCTGGTCCTCATCTCCCACTGGTAACCTCTAAAACGAACCACAAACACTTGGGCTCTGAACTTGTTTAGGCTACTAAAACTTCCAACGTACACAGCCTCTCCTGCTCGAGCTGCCCAAAGTTCAACACTGAAATTGCGAACGTCCAGCGATTGCTCCTACACTAAAGGTGCCAGTCCTGAATGCTGCTGCTGGTCCTCATCTCCCACTGGTAACCTCTAAAATGAACCACAAACACTTGGGGCTCTGAACTTGTTTAGGCTACTAAAACTTCCAACGTACACAGCCTCTCCTGCTCGAGCTGCCCAAAGTTCAACACCGAAATTGCGAACGTCCAGCGATTGCTCCTACACTAAAGGTGCCAGCCCTGAAAGCTGTTGCTGGTCCTCATCTCCCACTGGTAACCTCTAAAACGAACCGCAAACACTTGGGCTCTGAACTTGTTTAGGCTACTAAAACTTCCAACGTACACAGCCTCTCCTGCTCGAGCTGGCCAAAGTTCAACACCGAAATTGCGAACGTCCAGCGATTGCTCCTACACTAAAGGTGCCAGCCCTGAAAGCTGTTGCTCATCCTCATCTCCCACTGGTAACCTCTAAAACAAACCACAAACACTTGGGCTCTGAACTTGCTTAGGCTACTAAAACTTCCAACGTACACAGCCTCGCCTGCTCGAGCTGCCCAAAGTTCAACACCGAAATTGCAAACGTCCAGCGATTGCTCCTACACTAAAGGTGCCAGCCCTGAAAGTTGTTGCTCGTCCTCATCTCCCACTGGTAACCTCTAAAACGAACCACAAACACTTGGGCTCTGAACTTGTTTAGGCTACTAAAACTTCCAACGTACACAGCCTCTCCTGCTCGAGCTGCCCAAAGTTCAACACTGAAATTGCGAACGTCCAGCGATTGCTCCTACACTAAAGGTGCCAGCCCTGAAAGCTCTTGCTGGTCCTCATCTCCCACTGGTAACCTCTAAAACGAACCACAAACACTTGGGCTCCGAACTTGTTTAGGCTACTAAAACTTCCAACGTACACAGCCTCTCCTGCTCGAGCTGCCCAAAGTTCAACACCGAAATTGCAAACGTCCAGCGATTGCTCCTACACTAAAGGTGCCAGCCCTGAAAGCTGTTGCTCCTCCTCATCTCCCACTGGTAACCTCTAAAACGAACCACAAACACTTGGGCTCTGAACTTGTTTAGGCTACTAAAACTTCCAACGTACACAGCCTCTCCTGCTCGAGCTGCCCAAAGTTCAACAACCGAAATTGCAAACGTCCAGCGATTGCTCCTACACTAAAGGTGCCAGCCCTGAAAGCTGTTGCTCGTCCTCATCTCCCACTGGTAACCTCTAAAACAAACCACAAACACTTGGGCTCTGAACTTGTTTAGGCTACTAAAACTTCCAACGTACACAGCCTCTCCTGCTCGAGCTGGCCAAAGTTCAACACCGAAATTGCGAACGTCCAGCGATTGCTCCTACACTAAAGGTGCCAGCCCTGAAAGCTGTTGCTCGTCCTCATCTCCCACTGGTAACCTCTAAAACGAACCACAAACACTTGGGCTCTGAACTTGTTTAGGCTACTAAAACTTCCAACGTACACAGCCTCTCCTGCTCAAGCTGGCCAAAGTTCAACACTGAAATTGCGAACGTCCAGCGATTGCTCCTAAACTAAAGGTGCCAGCCCTGAATGCTGCTGCTGGTCCTCATCTCCCACTGGTAACCTCTAAAACGAACCACAAACACTTGGGCTCTGAACTTGTTTAGGCTACTAAAACTTCCAACGTACACAGCCTCTCCTGCTCGAGCTGCCCAAAGTTCAACACCGAAATTGCGAACGTCCAGCGATTGCTCCTACACTAAAGGTGCCAGCCCTGAATGCTGCTGCTGGTCCTCATCTCCCACTGGTAACCTCTAAAACGAACCACAAACACTTGGGCTCTGAACTTGTTTAGGCTACTAAAACTTCCAACGTACACAGCCTCTCCTGCTCGAGCTGCCCAAAGTTCAAAACCGAAATTGCAAACGTCCAGCGATTGCTCCTGCACTAAAGGTGCCAGCCCTTAATGTTGTTGCTCGTCCTCATCTCCCACTGGTAACCTCCAAAACGAACCACAAACACTTGGGCTCTGAACTTGTTTAGGCTACTAAAACTTCCAACGTACACAGCCTCTCCTGCTTGAACTGGCCAAAGTTCAACACCGAAATTGCGAACGTCCAGCGATTGCTCCTACACTAAAGGTGCCAGCCCTGAAAGCTCTTGCTGGTCCTCATCTCCCACTGGTAACCTCTAAAACGAACCACAAACACTTGGGCTCTGAACTTGTTTAGGCTACTAAAACTTCCAACGTACACAGCCTCTCCTGCTCGAGCTGCCCAAAGTTCAACACCGAAATTGCGAACGTCCAGCGATTGCTCCTACACTAAAGGTGCCAGCCCTGAAAGCTGTTGCTCGTCCTCATCTCCCACTGGTAACCTCGAAAACGAACCACAAACACTTGGGCTCTGAACTTGTTTAGGCTACTAAAACTTCCAACGTACACAGCCTCTCCTGCTCGAGCTGGCCAAAGTTCAACACCGAAATTGCGAACGTCCAGCGATTGCTCCTACACTAAAGGTGCCAGCCCTGAAAGCTGTTGCTCGTCCTCATCTCCCACTGGTAACCTTGAAAACGAACCACAAACACTTGGGCTCTGAACTTGTTTAGGCTACTAAAACTTCCAACGTACACAGCCTCTCCTGCTCGAGCTGGCCAAAGTTCAACACCGAAATTGCGAACGCCCAGCGATTGCTCCTACACTAAAGGTGCCAGCCCTGAATGCTGTTGCTCGTCCTCATCTCCCACTGGTAACCTCAAAAACGAACCACAGACACTTGGGCTCTGAACTTGTTTAGGCTACTAAAACTTCCAACGTACACAGCCTCTCCTGCTCGAGCTGCCCAAAGTTCAACACCGAAATTGCGAACGTCCAGCGATTGCTCCTACACTAAAGGTGCCAGCCCTGAAAGCTGTTGCTCGTCCTCATCTCCCACTGGTAACCTCTAAAACGAACCACAAACACTTGGGCTCTGAACTTGTTTAGGCTACTAAAACTTCCAACGTACACAGCCTCTCCTGCTCGAGCTGCCCAAAGTTCAACACCGAAATTGCGAACGTCCAGCGATTGCTCCTACACTAAAGGTGCCAGCCCTGAATGCTGTTGCTCGTCCTCATCTCCCACTGGTAACCTCTAAAACCAACCACAAACACTTGGGCTCTGAACTTGTTTAGGCTACTAAAACTTCCAACGTACACAGCCTCTCCTGCTCGAGCTGCCCAAAGTTCAACACCGAAATTGCGAACGTCCAGCGATTGCTCCTACACTAAAGGTGCCAGCCCTGAAAGCTGTTGCTCGTCCTCATCTCCCACTGGTAACCTCTAAAACGAACCACAAACACTTGGGCTCTACACTTGTTTAGGCTACTAAAACTTCCAACGTACACAGCCTCTCCTGCTCGAGCCGGCCAAAGTTCAACACCGAAATTGCGAACGTCCAGCGATTGCTCCTACACTAAAGGTGCCAGCCCTGAATGCTGTTGCTGGTCCTTATGTCCCACTGGTAACCTCTAAAACGAACCACAAACACGTGGGCTCCGAACTTGTTTAGGCTACTAAAACTTCCAACGTACACAGCCTCTCCTGCTCAATCTGGCCAAAGTTCAACACCGAAATTGCGAACATCCAGCGATTGCTCCTACACTAAAGGTGCCAGCCCTGAATGCTGTTGCTGGTCCTCATCTCCCACTGGTAACCTCTAAAACCAACCACAAACACTTGGCTCTGAACTTGTTTAGGCTACTAAAACTTCCAACATACACAGCCTCTCCTGCTCGAGCTGCCCAAAGTTCAACACCGAAATTGCGAACGTCCAGCGATTGCTCCTACACTAAAGGTGCCAGCCCTGAAAGCTGTTGCTGGTCCTCATCTCCCACTGGTAACCTCGAAAACGAACCACTAACACTTGGGCTCTGAACTTGTTTAGGCTACTAAAACTTCCAACGTACACAGCCTCTCCTGCTCAATCTGGCCAAAGTTCAACACCGAAATTGCGAACGTCCAGCGATTGCTCCTACACTAAAGGTGCCAGCCCTGAAAGCTCTTGCTGGTCCTCATCTCCCACTGGTAACCTCTAAAACGAACCACAAACACTTGGGCTCTGAACTTGTTTAGGCTACTAAAAACTTCCAACGTACACAGCCTCTCCTGCTCGAGCTGCCCAAAGTTCAACACCGAAATTGCGAACGTCCAGCGATTGCTCCTACACTAAAGGTGCCAGCCCTGAAAGCTGTTGCTCGTCCTCATCTCCCACTGGTAACCTCGAAAACGAACCACAAACACTTGGGCTCTGAACTTGTTTAGGCTACTAAAACTTCCAACGTACACAGCCTCTCCTGCTCGAGCTGCCCAAAGTTCAACACCGAAATTGCAAACGTCCAGCGATTGCTCCTACACTAAAGGTGCCAGCCCTGAATGCTGTTGCTCGTCCTCATCTCCCACTGGTAACCTCTAAAACGAACCACAAACACTTGGGCTCTGAACTTGTTTAGGCAACTAAAACTTCCAACGTACACAGCCTCTCCTGCTCGAGCTGCCCAAAGTTCAACACCGAAATTGCAAACGCCCAGCGATTGCTCCTACACTAAAGGTGCCAGCCCTGAATGCTGTTGCTCGTCCTCATCTCCCACTGGTAACCTCAAAAACGAACCACAAACACGTGGGCTCCGAACTTGTTTAGGCTACTAAAACTTCCAACGTACACAGCCTCTCCTGCTCGAGCTGCCCAAAGTTCAACACCGAAATTGCGAACGTCCAGCGATTGCTCCTACACTAAAGGTGCCAGCCCTGAAAGCTGTTGCTCGTCCTCATCTCCCACTGGTAACCTCTAAAACGAACCACAAACACTTGGGCTCTGAACTTGTTTAGGCTACTAAAACTTCCAACGTACACAGCCTCTCCTGCTCGAGCTGCCCAAAGTTCAACACCGAAATTGCGAACGTCCAGCGATTGCTCCTACACTAAAGGTGCCAGCCCTGAATGCTGTTGCTCGTCCTCATCTCCCACTGGTAACCTCTAAAACGAACAACAAACACTTGGGCTCTGAACTTGTTTAGGCTACTAAAACTTCCAACGTACACAGCCTCTCCTGCTCGAGCTGGCCAAAGTTCAACACCGAAATTGCGAACGTCCAGCGATTGCTCCTACACTAAAGGTGCCAGCCCTGAATGCTGTTGCTGGTCCTCATCTCCCACTGGTAACCTCTAAAACGAACCACAAACACTTGGGCTCTACACTTGTTTAGGCTGCTAAAACTTCCAACGTACACAGCCTCTCCTGCTCGAGCCGGCCAAAGTTCAACACCGAAATTGCGAACGTCCAGCGATTGCTCCTACACTAAAGGTGCCAGCCCTGAATGCTGTTGCTGGTCCTTATGTCCCACTGGTAACCTCTAAAACCAACCACAAACACGTGGGCTCCGAACTTGTTTAGGCTACTAAAACTTCCAACGTACACAGCCTCTCCTGCTCGAGCTGCCCAAAGTTCAACACCGAAATTGCGAACATCCAGCGATTGCTCCTACACTAAAGGTGCCAGCCCTGAATGCTGTTGCTGGTCCTCATCTCCCACTGGTAACCTCTAAAACCAACCACAAACACTTGGGCTCTGAACTTGTTTAGGCTACTAAAACTTCCAACATACACAGCCTCTCCTGCTCGAGCTGCCCAAAGTTCAACACCGAAATTGCGAACGTCCAGCGATTGCTCCTACACTAAAGGTGCCAGCCCTGAAAGCTGTTGCTGGTCCTCATCTCCCACTGGTAACCTCGAAAACGAACCACTAACACTTGGGCTCTGAACTTGTTTAGGCTACTAAAACTTCCAACGTACACAGCCTCTCCTGCTCGAGCTGGCCAAAGTTCAACACCGAAATTGCAAACGTCCAGCGATTGCTCCTACACTAAAGGTGCCAGCCCTGAAAGCTGTTGCTGGTCCTCATCTCCCACTGGTAACCTCTAAAACGAACCACAAACACTTGGGCTCTGAACTTGTTTAGGCTACTAAAACTTCAACGTACACAGCCTCTCCTGCTCGAGCTGCCCAAAGTTCAACACCGAAATTGCAAACGTCCAGCGATAGCTCCTACACTAAAGGTGCCAGCCCTGAAAGCTGTTGCTGGTCCTCATCTCCCACTGGTAACCTCTAAAACGAACCACAAACACTTGGGCTCTGAACTTGTTTAGGCAACTAAAACTTCCAACGTACACAAGCCTCTCCTGCTCGAGCTGGCCAAAGTTCAACACCGAAATTGCGAACGTCCAGCGATTGCTCCTACACTAAAGGTGCCAGCCCTGAATGCTGTTGCTCGTCCTCATCTCCCACTGGTAACCTCTAAAACGAACCACAAACACTTGGGCTCTGAACTTGTTTAGGCTACTAAAACTTCCAACGTACACAGCCTCTCCTGCTCGAGCTGGCCAAAGTTCAACACCGAAATTGCAAACGTCCAGCGATTGCTCCTACACTAAAGGTGCCAGCCCTGAAAGCTGTTGCTCGTCCTCATCTCCCACTGGTAACCTCTAAAACGAACCACAAACACTTGGGCTCTGAACTTGTTTAGGCTACTAAAACTTCCAACGTACACAGCCTCTCCTGCTCGAGCTGGCCAAAGTTCAACACCGAAATTGCGAACGTCCAGCGATTGCTCCTACACTAAAGGTGCCAGCCCTGAATGCTGTTGCTGGTCCTTATGTCCCACTGGTAACCTCTAAAACGAACCACAAACACGTGGGCTCCGAACTTGTTTAGGCTACTAAAACTTCCACGTACACAGCCTCTCCTGCTCGAGCTGGCCAAAGTTCAACACCGAAATTGCGAACATCCAGCGATTGCTCCTACACTAAAGGTGCCAGCCCTGAATGCTGTTGCTCGTCCTCATCTCCCACTGGTAACCTCTAAAACAAACCACAAACACTTGGGCTCTGAACTTGTTTAGGCTACTAAAACTTCCAACATACACAGCCTCTCCTGCTCGAGCTGCCCAAAGTTCAACACCGAAATTGCGAACGTCCAGCGATTGCTCCTACACTAAAGGTGCCAGCCCTGAAAGCTGTTGCTCGTCCTCATCTCCCACTGGTAACCTCGAAAACGAACCACTAACACTTGGGCTCTGAACTTGTTTAGGCTACTAAAACTTCCAACGTACACAGCCTCTCCTGCTCGAGCTGCCCAAAGTTCAACACGAAATTGCGAACGTCCAGCGATTGCTCCTACGCTAAAGGTGCCAGCCCTTAATGCTGCTGCTGGTCCTCATCTCCCACTGGTAACCTCTAAAACCAACCACAAACACTTAGGCTCTGAACTTGTTTAGGCTACTAAAACTTCCAACGTACACAGCCTCTCCTGCTCGAGCTGTCCAAAGTTCAACACCGAAATTGCAAACGTCCAGCGATTGCTCCTACACTAAAGGTGCCAGCCCTGAAAGCTGTTGCTGGTCCTCATCTCCCACTGGTAACCTCTAAAACCAACCACAAACACTTGGGCTCTGAACTTGTTTAGGCTACTAAAACTTCCAACGTACACAGCCTCTCCTGCTCGAGCTCCCCAAAGTTCAACACCGAAATTGCAAACGTCCAGCGATTGCTCCTACACTAAAGGTGCCAGCCCTGAAAGCTGTTGCTGGTCCTCATCTCCCACTGGTAACCTCTAAAACGAACCACAAACACTTGGGCTCTGAACTTGTTTAGGCAACTAAAACTTCCAACGTACACAGCCTCTCCTGCTCGAGCTGGCAAAAGTTCAACACCGAAATTGCGAACGTCCAGCGATTGCTCCTACACTAAAGGTGCCAGCCCTGAATGCTGTTGCTCGTCCTCATCTCCCACTGGTAACCTCTAAAACGAACCACAAACACTTGGGCTCTGAACTTGTTTAGGCTACTAAAACTTCCAACGTACACAGCCTCTCCTGCTCGAGCTGGCCAAAGTTCAACACCGAAATTGAGAACGTCCAGCGATTGCTCCTACACTAAAGGTGCCAGCCCTGAAAGCTGTTGCTCGTCCTCATCTCCCACTGGTAACCTCTAAAACGAACCACAAACACTTGGGCTCTGAACTTGTTTAGGCTACTAAAACTTCCAACGTACACAGCCTCTCCTGCTCGAGCTGGCCAAAGTTCAACACCGAAATTGCGAACGTCCAGCGATTGCTCCTACACTAAAGGTGCCAGCCCTGAATGCTGTTGCTGGTCCTTATGTCCCACTGGTAACCTCTAAAACGAACCACAAAACACGTGGGCTCCGAACTTGTTTAGGCTACTAAAACTTCCAACGTACACAGCCTCTCCTGCTCGAGCTGGCCAAAGTTCAACACCGAAATTGCGAACATCCAGCGATTGCTCCTACACTAAAGGTGCCAGCCCTGAATGCTGTTGCTCGTCCTCATCTCCCACTGGTAACCTCTAAAACAAACCACAAACACTTGGGCTCTGAACTTGTTTAGGCTACTAAAACTTCCAACATACACAGCCTCTCCTGCTCGAGCTGCCCAAAGTTCAACACCGAAATTGCGAACGTCCAGCGATTGCTCCTAGACTAAAGGTGCCAGCCCTGAAAGCTGTTGCTGGTCCTCATCTCCCACTGGTAACCTCGAAAACGAACCACTAACACTTGGGCTCTGAACTTGTTTAGGCTACTAAAACTTCCAACGTACACAGCCTCTCCTGCTCGAGCTGGCCAAAGTTCAACACTGAAATTGCGAACGTCCAGCGATTGCTCCTACGCTAAAGGTGCCAGCCCTTAATGCTGCTGCTGGTCCTCATCTCCCACTGGTAACCTCTAAAACCAACCACAAACACTTAGGCTCTGAACTTGTTTAGGCTACTAAAACTTCCAACGTACACAGCCTCTCCTGCTCGAGCTGGCCAAAGTTCAACACCGAAATTGCAAACGTCCAGCGATTGCTCCTACACTAAAGGTGCCAGCCCTGAAAGCTGTTGCTGGTCCTCATCTCCCACTGGTAACCTCTAAAACCAACCACAAACACTTGGGCTCTGAACTTGTTTAGGCTACTAAAACTTCCAACGTACACAGCCTCTCCTGCTCGAGCTCCCCAAAGTTCAACACCGAAATTGCAAACGTCCAGCGATTGCTCCTACACTAAAGGTGCCAGCCCTGAAAGCTGTTGCTGGTCCTCATCTCCCACTGGTAACCTCTAAAACGAACCACAAACACTTGGGCTCTGAACTTGTTTAGGCAACTAAAACTTCCAACGTACACAGCCTCTCCTGCTCGAGCTGCCCAAAGTTCAACACCGAAATTGCGAACGTCCAGCGATTGCTCCTACACTAAAGGTGCCAGCCCTGAATGCTGTTGCTCGTCCTCATCTCCCACTGGTAACCTCTAAAACGAACCACAAACACTTGGGCTCTGAACTTGTTTAGGCTACTAAAACTTCCAACGTACACAGCCTCTCCTGCTCGAGCTGGCCAAAGTTCAACACCGAAATTGCAAACGTCCAGCGATTGCTCCTACACTAAAGGTGCCAGCCCTGAAAGCTGTTGCTCGTCCTCATCTCCCACTGGTAACCTCTAAAACGAACCACAAACACTTGGGCTCTGAACTTGTTAGGGTACTAAAACTTCCAACGTACACAGCCTCTCCTGCTCGAGCTGGCCAAAGTTCAACACCGAAATTGCGAACGTCCAGCGATTGCTCCTACACTAAAGGTGCCAGCCCTGAATGCTGTTGCTCGTCCTCATCTCCCACTGGTAACCTCTAAAACGAACCACAAACACTTGGGCTCTGAACTTGTTTAGGCTACTAAAACTTTCAACGCACACAGCCTCTCCTGCTCGAGCCGGCCAAAGTTCAACACTGAAATTGCAAACGTCCAGCGATTGCTCCTACACTAAAGGTGCCAGCCCTGAATGCTGCTGCTGGTCCTCATCTCCCACTGGTAACCTCTAAAACGAACCACAAACACTTGGGCTCCGAACTTGTTTAGGCTACTAAAACTTCCAACATACACAGCCTCTCCTGCTCGAGCTGGCAAAAGTTCAACACCGAAATTGCGAACGTCCAGCGATTGCTCCTACACTAAAGGTGCCAGCCCTGAATGCTGTTGCTCGTCCTCATCTCCCACTGGTAACCTCTAAAACGAACCACAAACACTTGGGCTCTGAACTTGTTTAGGCTACTAAAACTTCCAACGTACACAGCCTCTCCTGCTCGAGCTGCCCAAAGTTCAACACCGAAATTGCAAACGTCCAGCGATTGCTCCTACACTAAAGGTGCCAGCCCTGAAAGCTGTTGCTCGTCCTTATGTCCCACTGGTAACCTCTAAAACGAACCACAAAACACTTGGGCTCTGAACTTGTTTAAGCTACTAAAACTTCCAACGTACACAGCCTCTCCTGCTCGAGCTGGCCAAAGTTCAACACCGAAATTGCGAACGTCCAGCGATTGCTCCTACACTAAAGGTGTCAGCCCTGAATGCTGTTGCTGGTCCTCATCTCCCACTGGTAACCTCAAAAAACGAACCACAAACACTTGGGCTCTGAACTTGTTTAGGCAACTAAAACTTCCAACATACACAGCCTCTCCTGCTCGAGCTGCCCAAAGTTCAACACCGAAATTGTGAACGTCCAGCGATTGCTCCTACACTAAAGGTGCCAGCCCTGAATGCTGTTGCTGGTCCTCATCTCCCACTGGTAACCTCTAAAACGAACCACAAACACTTGGGCTCTGAACTTGTTTAGGCTACTAAAACTTCCAACGTACACAGCCTCTCCTGCTCGAGCTGCCCAAAGTTCAACACCGAAATTGCGAACGTCCAGCGATTGCTCCTACACTAAAGGTGCCAGCCCTGAAAGCTGTTGCTGGTCCTCATCTACCACTGGTAACCTCGAAAACGAACCACTAACACTTGGGCTCTGAACTTGTTTAGGCTACTAAAACTTCCAACGTACACAGCCTCTCCTGCTCGAGCTGGCCAAAGTTCAACACCGAAATTACAAACGTCCAGCGATTGCTCCTACACTAAAGGTGCCAGCCCTGAAAGCTGTTGCTGGTCCTCATCTCCCACTGGTAACCTCTAAAACCAACCACAAACACTTGGGCTCTGAACTTGTTTAGGCTACTAAAACTTCCAACGTACACAGCCTCTCCTGCTCAACCTGGCCAAAGTTCAACACCGAAATTGCAAACGTCCAGCGATTGCTCCTACACTAAAGGTGCCAGCCCTGAAAGCTGTTGCTCGTCCTCATCTCCCACTGGTAACCTCTAAAACGAACCACAAACACTTGGGCTCTGAACTTGTTTAGGCAACTAAAACTTCCAACGTACACAGCCTCTCCTGCTCGAGCTGGCCAAAGTTCAACACTGAAATTGCGAACGTCCAGCGATTGCTCCTACACTAAAGGTGCCAGCCCTGAATGCTGTTGCTCGTCCTCATCTCCCACTGGTAACCTCTAAAACGAACCACAAACACTTGGGCTCTGAACTTGTTTAGGCTACTAAAACTTCCAACGTACACAGCCTCTCCTGCTCGAGCTGGCCAAAGTTCAACACCGAAATTGAGAACGTCCAGCGATTGCTCCTACACTAAAGGTGCCAGCCCTGAATGCTGTTGCTCGTCCTCATCTCCCACTGGTAACCTCGAAAACGAACCACAAACACTTGGGCTCTGAACTTGTTTAGGCTACTAAAACTTCCAACGTACACAGCCTCTCCTGCTCGAGCTGCCCAAAGTTCAACACCGAAATTGCGAACGTCCAGCGATTGCTCCTACACTAAAGGTGCCAGCCCTGAATGCTGTTGCTCGTCCTCATCTCCCACTGGTAACCTCTAAAACGAACCACAAACACTTGGGCTCTGAACTTGTTTAGGCTACTAAAACTTCCAACGTACACAGCCTCTCCTGCTCGAGCTGGCCAAAGTTCAACACCGAAATTGCAAACGTCCAGCGATTGCTCCTACACTAAAGGTGCCAGCCCTGAAAGCTGTTGCTCGTCCTCATCTCCCACTGGTAACCTCTAAAACGAACCACAAACACTTGGGCTCTGAACTTGTTAGGGTACTAAAACTTCCAACGTACACAGCCTCTCCTGCTCGAGCTGGCCAAAGTTCAACACCGAAATTGCGAACGTCCAGCGATTGCTCCTACACTAAAGGTGCCAGCCCTGAATGCTGTTGCTCGTCCTCATCTCCCACTGGTAACCTCTAAAACGAACCACAAACACTTGGGCTCTGAACTTGTTTAGGCTACTAAAACTTTCAACGCACACAGCCTCTCCTGCTCGAGCCGGCCAAAGTTCAACACTGAAATTGCAAACGTCCAGCGATTGCTCCTACACTAAAGGTGCCAGCCCTGAATGCTGCTGCTGGTCCTCATCTCCCACTGGTAACCTCTAAAACGAACCACAAACACTTGGGCTCCGAACTTGTTTAGGCTACTAAAACTTCCAACATACACAGCCTCTCCTGCTCGAGCTGGCAAAAGTTCAACACCGAAATTGCGAACGTCCAGCGATTGCTCCTACACTAAAGGTGCCAGCCCTGAATGCTGTTGCTCGTCCTCATCTCCCACTGGTAACCTCTAAAACGAACCACAAACACTTGGGCTCTGAACTTGTTTAGGCTACTAAAACTTCCAACGTACACAGCCTCTCCTGCTCGAGCTGCCCAAAGTTCAACACCGAAATTGCAAACGTCCAGCGATTGCTCCTACACTAAAGGTGCCAGCCCTGAAAGCTGTTGCTCGTCCTTATGTCCCACTGGTAACCTCTAAAACGAACCACAAACACTTGGGCTCTGAACTTGTTTAAGCTACTAAAACTTCCAACGTACACAGCCTCTCCTGCTCGAGCTGGCCAAAGTTCAACACCGAAATTGCGAACGTCCAGCGATTGCTCCTACACTAAAGGTGTCAGCCCTGAATGCTGTTGCTGGTCCTCATCTCCCACTGGTAACCTCAAAAACGAACCACAAACACTTGGGCTCTGAACTTGTTTAGGCTACTAAAACTTCCAACATACACAGCCTCTCCTGCTCGAGCTGCCCAAAGTTCAACACCGAAATTGTGAACGTCCAGCGATTGCTCCTACACTAAAGGTGCCAGCCCTGAATGCTGTTGCTGGTCCTCATCTCCCACTGGTAACCTCTAAAACGAACCACAAACACTTGGGCTCTGAACTTGTTTAGGCTACTAAAACTTCCAACGTACACAGCCTCTCCTGCTCGAGCTGCCCAAAGTTCAACACCGAAATTGCGAACGTCCAGCGATTGCTCCTACACTAAAGGTGCCAGCCCTGAAAGCTGTTGCTGGTCCTCATCTACCACTGGTCACCTCGAAAACGAACCACTAACACTTGGGCTCTGAACTTGTTTAGGCTACTAAAACTTCCAACGTACACAGCCTCTCCTGCTCGAGCTGGCCAAAGTTCAACACCGAAATTACAAACGTCCAGCGATTGCTCCTACACTAAAGGTGCCAGCCCTGAAAGCTGTTGCTGGTCCTCATCTCCCACTGGTAACCTCTAAAACCAACCACAAACACTTGGGCTCTGAACTTGTTTAGGCTACTAAAACTTCCAACGTACACAGCCTCTCCTGCTCAACCTGGCCAAAGTTCAACACCGAAATTGCAAACGTCCAGCGATTGCTCCTACACTAAAGGTGCCAGCCCTGAAAGCTGTTGCTCGTCCTCATCTCCCACTGGTAACCTCTAAAACGAACCACAAACACTTGGGCTCTGAACTTGTTTAGGCAACTAAAACTTCCAACGTACACAGCCTCTCCTGCTCGAGCTGGCCAAAGTTCAACACTGAAATTGCGAACGTCCAGCGATTGCTCCTACACTAAAGGTGCCAGCCCTGAATGCTGTTGCTCGTCCTCATCTCCCACTGGTAACCTCTAAAACGAACCACAAACACTTGGGCTCTGAACTTGTTTAGGCTACTAAACTTCCAACGTACACAGCCTCTCCTGCTCGAGCTGGCCAAAGTTCAACACCGAAATTGAGAACGTCCAGCGATTGCTCCTACACTAAAGGTGCCAGCCCTGAATGCTGTTGCTCGTCCTCATCTCCCACTGGTAACCTCGAAAACGAACCACAAACACTTGGGCTCTGAACTTGTTTAGGCTACTAAAACTTCCAACGTACACAGCCTCTCCTGCTCGAGCTGCCCAAAGTTCAACACCGAAATTGCGAACGTCCAGCGATTGCTCCTACACTAAAGGTGCCAGCCCTGAATGCTGTTGCTGGTCCTCATCTCCCACTGGTAACCTCTAAAACCAACCACAAACACTTGGGCTCTGAACTTGTTTAGGCTACTAAAACTTCCAACGTACACAGCCTCTCCTGCTCGAGCTGGCCAAAGTTCAACACCGAAATTGCAAACGTCCAGCGATTGCTCCTACACTAAAGGTGCCAGCCCTGAAAGCTGTTGCTGGTCCTCATCTCCCACTGGTAACCTCTAAAACCAACCACAAACACTTGGGCTCTGAACTTGTTTAGGCTACTAAAACTTCCAACGTACACAGCCTCTCCTGCTCGAGCTGCCCAAAGTTCAACACCGAAATTGCGAACGTCCAGCGATTGCTCCTACACTAAAGGTGCCAGCCCTGAATGCTGTTGCTGGTCCTCATCTCCCACTGGTAACCTCTAAAACGAACCACAAACACTTGGGCTCCGAACTTGTTTAGGCTACTAAAACTTCCAACGTACACAGCCTCTCCTGCTCGAGCTGGACAAAGTTCAACACCGAAATTGCAACGTCCAGCGATTGCTCCTACACTAAGGTGCCAGCCTGAAAGCTGTTGCTCGTCCTTATGTCCCACTGGTAACCTCTAAAACGAACCACAAACACTTGGGCTCTGAACTTGTTTAAGCTACTAAAACTTCCAACGTACACAGCCTCTCCTGCTCGAGCTGGCCAAAGTTCAACACCGAAATTGCGAACGTCCAGCGATTGCTCCTACCTAAAGGTGTCAGCCCTGAATGCTGTTGCTCGTCCTCATCTTCCACTGGTAACCTCCAAAACGAACCACAAACACTTGGGCTCTGAACTTCTTTAGGCTACTAAAACTTCCAACGTACACAGCCTCTCCTGCTCGAGCTGCCCAAAGTTCAACACCGAAATTGCAAACGTTCCAGCGATTGCTCCTACACTAAAGGTGCAGCCCTGAAAGCTGTTGCTGGTCCTCATCTCCCACTGGTAACCTCGAAAACGAACCACAAACACTTGGCTCTGAACTTGTTTAGGCTACTAAAACTTCCAACGACACAGCCTCTCCTGCTCGAGCTGCCCAAAGTTCAACACCGAAATTGCAAACGTCCAGCGATTGCTCCTACACTAAAGGTGCCAGCCCTGAATGCTGTTGCTCGTCCTCATCTCCCACTGGTAACCTCTAAAACGACCACAAACACTTGGGCTCTGAACTTGTTTAGGCTACTAAAACTTCCAACGTACACAGCCTCTCCTGCTCGAGCTGCCCAAAGTTCAACACCGAAATTGCGAACGTCCAGCGATTGCTCCTACACTAAAGGTGCCAGCCCTGAATGCTGTTGCTCGTCCTCAATCTCCCACTGGTAACCTCTAAAACCAACCACAAACACTTGGGCTCTGAACTTGTTTAGGCTACTAAAACTTCAACGTACACAGCCTCTCTGCTCGAGCTGGCCAAAGTTCAACACTGAAATTGCAAACGTCCAGCGATTGCTCCTACACTAAAGGTGCCAGCCCTGAATGCTGTTGCTCGTCCTCATCTCCCACTGGTAACCTCTAAAACGAACCACAAACACTTGGGCTCTGAACTTGTTTAGGCTACTAAAACTTCCAACGTACACAGCCTCTCCTGCTCGAGCTGGCCAAAGTTCAACACCGAAATTGCGAACGTCCAGCGATTGCTCCTACACTAAAGGTGCCAGCCCTGAATGCTGTTGCTGGTCCTCATCTCCCACTGGTAACCTCTAAAACGAACCACAAACACTTGGGCTCTACACTTGTTTAGGCTACTAAAACTTCCAACGTACACAGCCTCTCCTGCTCGAGCCGGCCAAAGTTCAACACCGAAATTGCGAACGTCCAGCGATTGCTCCTACACTAAAGGTGTCAGCCTGAATGCTGTTGCTCGTCCTTATGTCCCACTGGTAACCTCTAAAACGAACCACAAACACGTGGGCTCCGAACTTGTTTAGGCTACTAAAACTTCCAACGTACACAGCCTCTCCTGCTCGAGCTGCCCAAAGTTCAACACCGAAATTGCGAACGTCCAGCGATTGCTCCTACACTAAAGGTGCGAGCCCTGAATGCTGTTGCTGGTCCTCATCTCCCACTGGTAACCTCTAAAACGAACCACAAACACTTGGGCTCTGAACTTGTTTAGGCTACTAAAACTTCCAACGTACCACAGCCTCTCCTGCTCGAGCTGCCCAGAGTTCAACACCGAAATTGCGAACGTCCAGCGATTGCTCCTACACTAAAGGTGCCAGCCCTGAAAGCTGTTGCTGGTCCTCATCTCCCACTGGTAACCTCGAAAACGAACCACTAACACTTGGGCTCTGAACTTGTTTAGGCTACTAAAACTTCCAACGTACACAGCCTCTCCTGCTCGAGCTGCCCAAAGTTCAACACGGAAATTGCGAACGTCCAGCGATTGCTCCTACGCTAAGGTGCCAGCCCTGAAAGCTCTTGCTGGTCCTCATCTCCCACTGGTAACCTCTAAACCAACCACAAACACTTGGGCTCTGAACTTGTTTAGGCTACTAAAACTTCCAACGTACACAGCCTCTCCTGCTCGAGCTGCCCAAAGTTCAACACCGAAATTGCGAACGTCCAGCGATTGCTCCTACACTAAAGGTGCCAGCCCTGAAAGCTGTTGCTGGTCCTCATCTCCCACTGGTAACCTCGAAAACGAACCACAAACACTTGGGCTCTGAACTTGTTTAGGCTACTAAAACTTCAACGTACACAGCCTCTCCTGCTCGAGCTGGCAAAGTTCAACACCGAAATTGCAAACGTCCAGCGATTGCTCCTACACTAAAGGTGCCAGCCTGAATGCTGTTGCTCGTCCTCATCTCCCACTGGTAACCTCGAAAACGAACCACAAACACTTGGGCTCTGAACTTGTTTAGGCTACTAAAACTTCCAACGTACACAGCCTCTCCTGCTCGAGCTGGCAAAGTTCAACACCGAAATTGCGAACGTCCAGCGATTGCTCCTACACTAAAGGTGCCAGCCCTGAATGCTGTTGCTCGTCCTCATCTCCCACTGGTAACCTCAAAAACGAACCACAGACACTTGGGCTCTGAACTTTTTTAGGCTACTAAAACTTCCAACGTACACAGCCTCTCCTGCTCGAGCTGGCCAAAGTTCAACACCGAAATTGCGAACGTCCAGCGATTGCTCCTACACTAAAGGTGCCAGCCCTGAAAGCTCTTGCTGGTCCTCATCTCCCACTGGTAACCTCTAAAACGAACCACAAACACTTGGCTCTGAACTTGTTTAGGCTACTAAAACTTCCAACGTACACAGCCTCTCCTGCTCGAGCTGCCCAAAGTTCAACACCGGAAATTGCGAACGTCCAGCGATTGCTCCTACACTAAAGGTGCCAGCCCTGAATGCTGTTGCTCGTCCTCATCTCCCACTGGTAACCTCTAAACCAACCACAAACACTTGGGCTCTGAACTTGTTTAGGCTACTAAAACTTCCAACGTACACAGCCTCTCCTGCTCGAGCTGGCCAAAGTTCAACACTGAAATTGCAAACGTCCAGCGATTGCTCCTACACTAAAGGTGCCAGCCCTGAATGCTGTTGCTCGTCCTCATCTCCCACTGGTAACCTCTAAAACGAACCACTAACACTTGGGCTCTGAACTTGTTTAGGCTACTAAAACTTCCAACGTACACAGCCTCTCCTGCTCGAGCTGGCCAAAGTTCAACACCGAAATTGCGAACGTCCAGCGATTCCTCCTACACTAAAGGTGCCAGCCCTGAATGCTGCTGCTGGTCCTCATCTCCCACTGGTAACCTCTAAAACGAACCACAAACACTTGGGCTCTACACTTGTTTAGGCTACTAAAACTTCCAACGTACACAGCCTCTCCTGCTCGAGCCGGCCAAGTTCAACACCGAAATTGCGAACGTCCAGCGATTGCTCCTACACCAAAGGTGCCAGCCCTGAAAGCTGTTGCTCGTCCTTATGTCCCACTGGTAACCTCTAAAACGAACCACAAACACGTGGGCTCCGAACTTGTTTAGGCTACTAAAACTTCCACGTACACAGCCTCTCCTGCTCGAGCTGCCCAAAGTTCAACACCGAAATTGCGAACGTCCAGCGATTGCTCCTACACTAAAGGTGCCAGCCCTGAATGCTGTTGCTGGTCCTCATCTCCCACTGGTAACCTCTAAAACGAACCACAAACACTTGGGCTCTGAACTTGTTTAGGCTACTAAAACTTCCAACGTACACAGCCTCTCCTGCTCGAGCTGCCAAAGTTCAACACTGAAATTGCAAACGTCCAGCGATTGCTCCTACACTAAAGGTGCCAGCCCTGAATGCTGTTGCTGGTCCTCATCTCCCACTGGTAACCTCTAAAACAAACCACAAACACTTGGGCTCTGAACTTGTTTAGCTACTAAAACTTCCAACATACACAGCCTCTCCTGCTCGAGCTGCCCAAAGTTCAACACCGAAATTGCGAACGTCCAGCGATTGCTACCTACACTAAAGGTGCCAGCCCTGAAAGCTGTTGCTGGTCCTCATCTCCCCCTGGTAACCTCGAAAACGAACCACTAACAATTGGGCTCTGAACTTGTTTAGGCTACTAAAACTTCCAACGTACACAGCCTCTCCTGCTCGAGCTGGCCAAAGTTCAACACTGAAATTGCGAACGTCCAGCGATTGCTCCTACGCTAAAGGTGCCAGCCCTGAAAGCTGTTGCTGGTCCTCATCTCCCACTGGTAACCTCTAAAACCAACCACAAACACTTGGGCTCTGAACTTGTTTAGGCTACTAAAACTTCCAACGTACACAGCCTCTCCTGCTCGAGCTGCCCAAAGTTCAACACCGAAATTGCGAACGTCCAGCGATTGCTCCTACACTAAAGGTGCCAGCCCTGAATGCTGTTGCTCGTCCTCATCTCCCACTGGTAACCTCTAAAACGAACCACAAACACTTGGCTCTGAACTTGTTTAGGCTACTAAACTTCCAACGTACACAGCCTCTCCTGCTCGAGCTGGCCAAAGTTCAACACCGAAATTGCGAACGTCCAGCAATTGCTCCTACACTAAAGGTGCCAGCCCTGAAACCTGTTGCTCGTCCTCATCTCCCACTGGTAACCTCTAAAACGAACCACAAACACTTGGGCTCTGAACTTGTTTAGGCTACTAAAACTTCCAACGTACACAGCCTCTCCTGCTCGAGCTGGCCAAAGTTCAACACCGAAATTGCGAACGTCCAGCGATTGCTCCTACACTAAAGGTGCCAGCCCTGAATGCTGTTGCTGGTCCTCATCTCCCACTGGTAACCTCTAAAACGAACCACAAACACTTGGGCTCTGAACTTGTTTAGGCTACTAAAACTTCCAACGTACACAGCCTCTCCTGCTCGAGCCGGCCAAAGTTCAACACCGAAATTGCGAACGTCCAGCGATTGCTCCTACACTAAAGGTGCCAGCCCTGAATGCTGCTGCTGGTCCTCATCTCCACTGGTAACCTCTAAAACGAACCACAAACTCTTGGGCTCCGAACTTGTTTAGGCTACTAAAACTTCCAACGTACACAGCCTCTCCTGCTCGAGCTGCCCAAAGTTCAACACCGAAATTGCGAACGTCCAGCGATTGCTCCTACACTAAAGGTGCCAGCCCTGAATGCTGTTGCTGGTCCTCATCTCCCACTGGTACCTCTAAAACGAACCACAAACACTCTTGGGCTCTGAACTTGTTTAGGCTACTAAAACTTCCAACGTACACAGCCTCTCCTGCTCGAGCTGCCAAAGTTCAACACCGAAATTGCGAACGTCCAGCGATTGCTCCTACACTAAAGGTGCCATCCCTGAAAGCTGTTGCTCGTCCTCATGTCCCACTGGTAACCTCTAAAACGAACCACAAACACTTGGGCTCTACACTTGTTTAGGCTACTAAAACTTCCAACGTACACAGCCTCTCCTGCTCGAGCCGGCCAAAGTTCAACACCGAAATTGCGAACGTCCAGCGATTGCTCCTACACTAAAGGTGCCAGCCCTGAAAGCTGTTGCTCGTCCTTATGTCCCACTGGTAACCTCTAAAACGAACCACAAACACGTGGGCTCCGAACTTGTTTAGGCTACTAAAACTTCCAACGTACACAGCCTCTCCTGCTCGAGCTGGCCAAAGTTCAACACTGAAATTGCGAACGTCCAGCGATTGCTCCTACACTAAAGGTGCGAGCCCTGAATGCTGTTGCTGGTCCTCATCTCCCACTGGTAACCTCTAAAACGAACCACAAACACTTGGGCTCTGAACTTGTTTAGGCTACTAAAACTTCCAACGTACACAGCCTCTCCTGCTCGAGCTGCCCAAAGTTCAACACCGAAATTGCGAACGTCCAGCGATTGCTCCTACACTAAAGGTGCCAGCCCTGAATGCTGTTGCTGGTCCTCATCTCCCACTGGTAACCTCTAAAACAAACCACAAACACTTGGGCTCTGAACTTGTTTAGGCTACTAAAACTTCCAACATACACAGCCTCTCCTGCTCGAGCTGGCCAAAGTTCAACACCGAAATTGCGAACGTCCAGCGATTGCTCCTACACTAAAGGTGCCAGCCCTGAAAGCTGTTGCTGGTCCTCATCTCCCACTGGTAACCTCGAAAACGAACCACTAACAATTGGGCTCTGAACTTGTTTAGGCTACTAAAACTTCCAACGTACACAGCCTCTCCTGCTCGAGCTGGCCAAAGTTCAACACTGAAATTGCGAACGTCCAGCGATTGCTCCTACGCTAAAGGTGCCAGCCCTGAAAGCTGTTGCTGGTCCTCATCTCCCACTGGTAACCTCTAAAACCAACCACAAACACTTGGGCTCTGAACTTGTTTAGGCTACTAAAACTTCCAACGTACACAGCCTCTCCTGCTCGAGCTGCCCAAAGTTCAACACCGAAATTGCGAACGTCCAGCGATTGCTCCTACACTAAAGGTGCCAGCCCTGAATGCTGTTGCTCGTCCTCATCTCCCACTGGTAACCTCTAAAACGAACAACAAACACTTGGGCTCTGAACTTGTTTAGGCTACTAAAACTTCCAACGTACACAGCCTCTCCTGCTCGAGCTGGCCAAAGTTCAACACCGAAATTGCAAACGTCCAGCGATTGCTCCTACACTAAAGGTGCCAGCCCTGAAACCTGTTGCTCGTCCTCATCTCCCACTGGTAACCTCTAAAACGAACCACAAACACTTGGGCTCTGAACTTGTTTAGGCTACTAAAACTTCCAACGTACACAGCCTCTCCTGCTCGAGCTGGCCAAAGTTCAACACCGAAATTGCGAACGTCCAGCGATTGCTCCTACACTAAAGGTGCCAGCCCTGAATGCTGTTGCTCGTCCTCATCTCCCACTGGTAACCTCTAAAACGAACCACAAACACTTGGGCTCTGAACTTGTTTAGGCTACTAAAACTTCCAACGTACACAGCCTCTCCTGCTCGAGCTGCCCAAAGTTCAACACCGAAATTGCGAACGTCCAGCGATTGCTCCTACACTAAAGGTGCCAGCCCTGAATGCTGCTGCTGGTCCTCATCTCCCACTGGTAACCTCTAAAACGAACCACAAACTCTTGGGCTCCGAACTTGTTTAGGCTACTAAAACTTCCAACGTACACAGCCTCTCCTGCTCGAGCTGCCCAAAGTTCAACACCGAAATTGCGAACGTCCAGCGATTGCTCCTACACTAAAGGTGCCAGCCCTGAATGCTGTTGCTCGTCCTCATCTCCCACTGGTAACCTCTAAAACGAACCACAAACACTTGGGCTCTGAACTTGTTTAGGCTACTAAAACTTCCAACGTACACAGCCTCTCCTGCTCGAGCTGCCCAAAGTTCAACACCGAAATTGCGAACGTCCAGCGATTGCTCCTACACTAAAGGTGCCAGCCCTGAATGCTGTTGCTCGTCCTTATGTCCCACTGGTAACCTCTAAAACGAACCACAAACACTTGGGCTCTGAACTTTTTTAGGCTACTAAAACTTCCAACGTACACAGCCTCTCCTGCTCGAGCTGGCCAAAGTTCAACACCGAAATTGCGAACGTCCAGCGATTGCTCCTACACTAAAGGTGTCAGCCCTGAATGCTGTTGTTGGTCCTCATCTCCCACTGGTAACCTCAAAAACGAACCACAAACACTTGGGCTCTGAACTTGTTTAGGCAACTAAAACTTCCAACATACACAGCCTCTCCTGCTCGAGCTGCCCAAAGTTCAACACCGAAATTGCGAACGTCCAGCGATTGCTCCTACACTAAAGGTGCCAGCCCTGAATGCTGTTGCTGGTCCTCATCTCCCACTGGTAACCTCTAAAACAAACCACAAACACTTGGGCTCTGAACTTGTTTAGGCTACTAAAACTTCCAACGTACACAGCCTCTCCTGCTCGAGCTGGCCAAAGTTCAACACCGAAATTACAAACGTCCAGCGATTGCTCCTACACTAAAGGTGCCAGCCCTGAAAGCTGTTGCTGGTCCTCATCTCCCACTGGTAACCTCGAAAACGAACCACTAACACTTGGGCTTTGAACTTGTTTAGGCTACTAAAACTTCCAACGTACACAGCCTCTCCTGCTCGAGCTGGCCAAAGTTCAACACTGAAATTGCGAACGTCCAGCGATTGCTCCTACGCTAAAGGTGCCAGCCCTGAATGCTGCTGCTGGTCCTCATCTCCCACTGGTAACCTCTAAAACCAACCACAAATACTTGGGCTCTGAACTTGTTTAGGCTACTAAAACTTCCAACGTACACAGCCTCTCCTGCTCGAGCTGGCCAAAGTTCAACACTGAAATTGCAAACGTCCAGCGATTGCTCCTACACTAAAGGTGCCAGCCCTGAAAGCTGTTGCTGGTCCTCATCTCCCACTGGTAACCTCGAAAACCAACCACAAACACTTGGGCTCTGAACTTGTTTAGGCTACTAAAACTTCCAACGTACACAGCCTCTCCTGCTCAATCTGGCCAAAGTTCAACACCGAAATTGCGAACGTCCAGCGATTGCTCCTACGCTAAAGGTGCCAGCCCTGAATGCTGCTGCTGGTCCTCATCTCCCACTGGTAACCTCTAAAACCAACCACAAACACTTGGGCTCTGAACTTGTTTAGGCTACTAAAACTTCCAACGTACACAGCCTCTCCTGCTCGAGCTGGCCAAAGTTCAACACCGAAATTGCGAACGTCCAGCGATTGCTCCTACACTAAAGGTGCCAGCCCTGAAAGCTGTTGCTGGTCCTCATCTCCCACTGGTAACCTCGAAAACGAACCACTAACACTTGGGCTCTGAACTTGTTTAGGCTACTAAAACTTCCAACGTACACAGCCTCTCCTGCTCGAGCTGCCCAAAGTTCAACACTGAAATTGCGAACGTCCAGCGATTGCTCCTACGCTAAAGGTGCCAGCCCTGAATGCTGAGGCTGGTCCTCATCTCCCACTGGTAACCTCTAAAACCAACCACAAACACTTGGCCTCTGAACTTGTTTAGGCTACTAAAACTTCCAACGTACACAGCCTCTCCTGCTCGAGCTGCCCAAAGTTCAACACCGAAATTGCAAACGTCCAGCGATTGCTCCTACACTAAAGGTGCCAGCCCTGAAAGCTGTTGCTCGTCCTCATCTCCCACTGGTAACCTCGAAAACGAACCACAAACACTTGGGCTCTGAACTTGTTTAGGCAACTAAAACTTCCAACGTACACAGCCTCTCCTGCTCGAGCTGGCAAAAGTTCAACACCGAAATTGCGAACGTCCAGCGATTGCTCCTACACTAAAGGTGCCAGCCCTGAATGCTGTTGCTCGTCCTCATCTCCCACTGGTAACCTCTAAAACGAACCACAAACACTTGGGCTCTGAACTTGTTTAGGCTACTAAAACTTCCAACGTACACAGCCTCTCCTGCTCGAGCTGGCCAAAGTTCAACACCGAAATTGCAAACGTCCAGCGATTGCTCCTACACTAAAGGTGCCAGCCCTGAATGCTGTTGCTCGTCCTCATGTCCCACTGGTAACCTCTAAAACGAACCACAAACACTTGGGCTCTGAACTTGTTTAGGCTACTAAAACTTCCAACGTACACAGCCTCTCCTGCTCGAGCTGGCCAAAGTTCAACACTGAAATTGCGAACGTCCAGCGATTGCTCCTACACTAAAGGTGCCAGTCCTGAATGCTGCTGCTGGTCCTCATCTCCCACTGGTAACCTCTAAAACGAACAACAAACACTTGGGCTCTGAACTTGTTTAGGCTACTAAAACTTCCAACGTACACAGCCTCTCCTGCTCGAGCTGGCCAAAGTTCAACACCGAAATTGCGAACGTCCAGCGATTGCTCCTACACTAAAGGTGCCAGCCCTGAAAGCTGTTGCTGGTCCTCATCTCCCACTGGTAACCTCTAAAACCAACCACAAACACTTGGGCTCTGAACTTGTTTAGGCTACTAAAACTTCCAATGTACACAGCCTCTCCTGCTCGAGCTGGCCAAAGTTCAACACCGAAATTGAGAACGTCCAGCGATTGCTCCTACACTAAAGGTGCCAGCCCTGAATGCTGTTGCTCGTCCTCATCTCCCACTGGTAACCTCGAAAACGAACCACAAACACTTGGGCTCTGAACTTGTTTAGGCTACTAAAACTTCCAACGTACACAGCCTCTCCTGCTCGAGCTGCCCAAAGTTCAACACCGAAATTGCGAACGTCCAGCGATTGCTCCTACACTAAAGGTGCCAGCCCTGAAAGCTGCTGCTGGTCCTCATCTCCCACTGGTAACCTCGAAAACGAACCACTAACACTTGGGCTCTGAACTTGTTTAGGCTACTAAAACTTCCAACGTACACAGCCTCTCCTGCTCGAGCTGCCCAAAGTTCAACACTGAAATTGCGAACGTCCAGCGATTGCTCCTACGCTAAAGGTGCCAGCCCTGAATGCTGCTGCTGGTCCTCATCTCCCACTGGTAACCTCTAAAACGAACAACAAACACTTGGGCTCCGAACTTGTTTAGGCTACTAAAACTTCCAACGTACACAGCCTCTCCTGCTCGAGCTGGCCAAAGTTCAACACCGAAATTGCGAACGTCCAGCGATTGCTCCTACACTAAAGGTGCCAGCCCTGAATGCTGTTGCTCGTCCTCATGTCCCACTGGTAACCTCTAAAACGAACCACAAACACTTGGGCTCTGAACTTGTTTAGGCTACTAAAACTTCCAACGTACACAGCCTCTCCTGCTCGAGCTGGCCAAAGTTCAACACCGAAATTGCGAACGTCCAGCGATTGCTCCTACACTAAAGGTGCCAGCCCTGAATGCTGTTGCTGGTCCTCATCTCCCACTGGTAACCTCTAAAAGCAACCACAAACACTTGGGCTCTGAACTTGTTTAGGCTACTAAAACTTCCAACGTACACAGCCTCTCCTGCTCGAGCTGGACAAAGTTCAACACCGAAATTGCAAACGTCCAGCGATTGCTCCTACACTAAAGGTGCCAGCCCTGAAAGCTGTTGCTCGTCCTTATGTCCCACTGGTAACCTCTAAAACCAACCACAAACACTTGGGCTCTGAACTTGTTTAGGCTACTAAAACTTCCAACGTACACAGCCTCTCCTGCTCAATCTGGCCAAAGTTCAACACCGAAATTGCGAACGTCCAGCGATTGCTCCTACGCTAAAGGTGCCAGCCCTGAATGCTGCTGCTGGTCCTCATCTCCCACTGGTAACCTCTAAAACGAACCACAAACACTTGGCCTCTGAACTTGTTTAGGCTACTAAAACTTCCAACGTACACAGCCTCTCCTGCTCGAGCTGCCCAAAGTTCAACACCGAAATTGCAAACGTCCAGCGATTGCTCCTACACTAAAGGTGCCAGCCCTGAAAGCTGTTGCTCCTCCTCATCTCCCACTGGTAACCTCAAAAACGAACCACAAACACTTGGGCTCTGAACTTGTTTAGGCAACTAAAACTTCCAACGTACACAGCCTCTCCTGCTCGAGCTGGCCAAAGTTCAACACCGAAATTGCGAACGTCCAGCGATTGCTCCTACACTAAAGGTGCCAGCCCTGAATGCTGTTGCTCGTCCTCATCTCCCACTGGTAACCTCTAAAACGAACCACAAACACTTGGGCTCTGAACTTGTTTAGGCTACTAAAACTTCCAACGTACACAGCCTCTCCTGCTCGAGCTGGCCAAAGTTCAACACCGAAATTGCGAACGTCCAGCGATTGCTCCTACACTAAAGGTGCCAGCCCTGAAAGCTGTTGCTGGTCCTCATCTCCCACTGGTAACCTCTAAAACCAACCACAAACACTTGGGCTCTGAACTTGTTTAGGCTACTAAAACTTCCAATGTACACAGCCTCTCCTGCTCGAGCTGGCCAAAGTTCAACACCGAAATTGAGAACGTCCAGCGATTGCTCCTACACTAAAGGTGCCAGCCCTGAATGCTGTTGCTCGTCCTCATCTCCCACTGGTAACCTCGAAAACGAACCACAAACACTTGGGCTCTGAACTTGTTTAGGCTACTAAAACTTCCAACGTACACAGCCTCTCCTGCTCGAGCTGGCAAAAGTTCAACACCGAAATTGCGAACGTCCAGCGATTGCTCCTACACTAAAGGTGCCAGCCCTGAAAGCTGCTGCTGGTCCTCATCTCCCACTGGTAACCTCAAAAACGAACCACTAACACTTGGGCTCTGAACTTGTTTAGGCTACTAAAACTTCCAACGTACACAGCCTCTCCTGCTCGAGCTGGCCAAAGTTCAACACCGAAATTGCAAACGTCCAGCGATTGCTCCTACACTAAAGGTGCCAGCCCTGAAAGCTGTTGCTCGTCCTCATGTCCCACTGGTAACCTCTAAAACGAACCACAAACACTTGGGCTCTGAACTTGTTTAGGCTACTAAAACTTCCAACGTACACAGCCTCTCCTGCTCGAGCTGGCCAAAGTTCAACACTGAAATTGCGAACGTCCAGCGATTGCTCCTACACTAAAGGTGCCAGTCCTGAATGCTGCTGCTGGTCCTCATCTCCCACTGGTAACCTCTAAAACGAACAACAAACACTTGGGCTCTGAACTTGTTTAGGCTACTAAAACTTCCAACGTACACAGCCTCTCCTGCTCGAGCTGGCCAAAGTTCAACACCGAAATTGCGAACGTCCAGCGATTGCTCCTACACTAAAGGTGCCAGCCCTGAATGGTGTTGCTGGTCCTCATCTCCCACTGGTAACCTCTAAAACGAACAACAAACACTTGGGCTCTGAACTTGTTTAGGCTACTAAAACTTCCAACGTACACAGCCTCTCCTGCTCGAGCTGGCCAAAGTTCAACACCGAAATTGCAAACGTCCAGCGATTGCTCCTACACTAAAGGTGCCAGCCCTGAAAGCTGTTGCTGGTCCTCATCTCCCACTGGTAACCTCTAAAACGAACCACAAACACTTGGGCTCTGAACTTGTTTAAGCTACTAAAACTTCCAACGTACACAGCCTCTCCTGCTCGAGCTGGCCAAAGTTCAACACCGAAATTGCGAACGTCCAGCGATTGCTCCTACACTAAAGGTGTCAGCCCTGAAAGCTGTTGCTGGTCCTCATCTCCCACTGGTAACCTCTAAAACAAACCACAAACACTTGGGCTCTGAACTTGTTTAGGCAACTAAAACTTCCAACGTACACAGCCTCTCCTGCTCGAGCTGCCCAAAGTTCAACACCGAAATTGCGAACGTCCAGCGATTGCTCCTACACTAAAGGTGCCAGCCCTGAAAGCTGTTGCTGGTCCTCATCTCCCACTGGTAACCTCTAAAACGAACCACTAATACTTGGGCTCTGAACTTGTTTAGGCTACTAAAACTTCCAACGTACACAGCCTCTCCTGCTCGAGCTGGCCAAAGTTCAACACCGAAATTGCAAACGTCCAGCGATTGCTCCTACACTAAAGGTGCCAGCCCTGAAAGCTGTTGCTCGTCCTCATGTCCCACTGGTAACCTCTAAAACGAACCACAAACACTTGGGCTCTACACTTGTTTAGGCTACTAAAACTTCCAACGTACACAGCCTCTCCTGCTCGAGCTGGCCAAAGTTCAACACCGAAATTGCAAACGTCCAGCGATTGCTCCTACACTAAAGGTGCCAGCCCTGAAAGCTGTTGCTGGTCCTCATCTCCCACTGGTAACCTCTAAAACCAACCACAAACACTTGGGCTCTGAACTTGTTTAGGCTACTAAAACTTCCAACGTACACAGCCTCTCCTGCTCGAGCTGGCCAAAGTTCAACACTGAAATTGCGAACGTCCAGCGATTGCTCCTACACTAAAGGTGCCAGCCCTGAATGCTGCTGCTGGTCCTCATCTCCCACTGGTAACCTCTAAAACGAACCACAAACACTTGGGCTCTGAACTTGTTTAGGCTACTAAAACTTCCAACGTACACAGCCTCTCCTGCTCGAGCTGGCCAAAGTTCAACACCGAAATTGCGAACGTCCAGCGATTGCTCCTACACTAAAGGTGCCAGCCCTGAAAGCTGTTGCTGGTCCTCATCTCCCACTGGTAACCTCGAAAACGAACCACAAACACTTGGGCTCTGAACTTGTTTAGGCTACTAAAACTTCCAACGTACACAGCCTCTCCTGCTCGAGCTGGCCAAAGTTCAACACCGAAATTGCGAACGTCCAGCGATTGCTCCTACACTAAAGGTGCCAGCCCTGAATGCTGTTGCTGGTCCTCATCTCCCACTGGTAACCTCGAAAACGAACCACAAACACTTGGGCTCTGAACTTGTTTAGGCTACTAAAACTTCCAACGTACACAGCCTCTCCTGCTCGAGCTGCCCAAAGTTCCACACCGAAATTGCGAACGTCCAGCGATTGCTCCTACACTAAAGGTGCCAGCCCTGAAAGCTGCTGCTGGTCCTCATCTCCCACTGGTAACCTCAAAAACGAACCACTAACACTTGGGCTCTGAACTTGTTTAGGCTACTAAAACTTCCAACGTACACAGCCTCTCCTGCTCGAGCTGGCCAAAGTTCAACACCGAAATTGCAAACGTCCAGCGATTGCTCCTACACTAAAGGTGCCAGCCCTGAAAGCTGTTGCTCGTCCTCATGTCCCACTGGTAACCTCTAAAACGAACCACAAACACTTGGGCTCTGAACTTGTTTAGGCTACTAAAACTTCCAACGTACACAGCCTCTCCTGCTCGAGCTGGCCAAAGTTCAACACTGAAATTGCGAACGTCCAGCGATTGCTCCTACACTAAAGGTGCCAGTCCTGAATGCTGCTGCTGGTCCTCATCTCCCACTGGTAACCTCTAAAACGAACAACAAACACTTGGGCTCTGAACTTGTTTAGGCTACTAAAACTTCCAACGTACACAGCCTCTCCTGCTCGAGCTGGCCAAAGTTCAACACCGAAATTGCGAACGTCCAGCGATTGCTCCTACACTAAAGGTGCCAGCCCTGAATGCTGTTGCTGGTCCTCATCTCCCACTGGTAACCTCTAAAACGAACCACTAACACTTGGGCTCTGAACTTGTTTAGGCTACTAAAACTTCCAATGTACACAGCCTCTCCTGCTCGAGCTGCCCAAAGTTCAACACCGAAATTGAGAACGTCCAGCGATTGCTCCTACACTAAAGGTGCCAGCCCTGAATGCTGTTGCTCGTCCTCATCTCCCACTGGTAACCTCGAAAACGAACCCCAAACACTTGGGCTCTGAACTTGTTTAGGCTACTAAAACTTCCAACGTACACAGCCTCTCCTGCTCGAGCTGCCCAAAGTTCAACACCGAAATTGCGAACGTCCAGCGATTGCTCCTACACTAAAGGTGCCAGCCCTGAAAGCTGCTGCTGGTCCTCATCTCCCACTGGTAACCTCAAAAACGAACCACTAACACTTGGGCTCTGAACTTGTTTAGGCTACTAAAACTTCCAACGTACACAGCCTCTCCTGCTCGAGCTGCCCAAAGTTCAACACTGAAATTGCGAACGTCCAGCGATTGCTCCTACGCTAAAGGTGCCAGCCCTGAATGCTGCTGCTGGTCCTCATCTCCCACTGGTAACCTCTAAAACCAACCACAAACACTTGGGCTCCGAACTTGTTTAGGCTACTAAAACTTCCAACGTACACAGCCTCTCCTGCTCGAGCTGCCCAAAGTTCAACACCGAAATTGCGAACGTCCAGCGATTGCTCCTACACTAAAGGTGCCAGCCCTGAATGCTGTTGCTCGTCCTCATCTCCCACTGGTAACCTCTAAAACGAACCACAAACACTTGGGCTCTGAACTTGTTTAGGCAACTAAAACTTCCAACGTACACAGCCTCTCCTGCTCGAGCTGGCCAAAGTTCAACACCAAAATTGCGAACGTCCAGCGATTGCTCCTACACTAAAGGTGCCAGCCCTGAATGCTGTTGCTGGTCCTCATCTCCCACTGGTAACCTCTAAAACCAACCACAAACACTTGGGCTCTGAACTTGTTTAGGCTACTAAAACTTCCAACGTACACAGCCTCTCCTGCTCGAGCTGCCCGAAGTTCAACACCGAAATTGCAAACGTCCAGCGATTGCTCCTACACTAAAGGTGCCAGCCCTGAATGCTGTTGCTGGTCCTCATCTCCCACTGGTAACCTCGAAAACGAACCACAAACACTTGGGCTCTGAACTTGTTTAGGCTACTAAAACTTCCAACGTACACAGCCTCTCCTGCTCGAGCTGCCCAAAGTTCAACACCGAAATTGCAAACGTCCAGCGATTGCTCCTACACTAAAGGTGCCAGCCCTGAAAGCTGTTGCTCGTCCTTATGTCCCACTGGTAACCTCTAAAACGAACCACAAACACTTGGGCTCTGAACTTGTTTAAGCTACTAAAACTTCCAACGTACACAGCCTCTCCTGCTCGAGCTGGCCAAAGTTCAACACCGAAATTGCGAACGTCCAGCGATTGCTCCTACACTAAAGGTGTCAGCCCTGAAAGCTGTTGCTGGTCCTCATCTCCCACTGGTAACCTCTAAAACAAACCACAAACACTTGGGCTCTGAACTTGTTTAGGCAACTAAAACTTCCAACGTACACAGCCTCTCCTGCTCGAGCTGCCCAAAGTTCAACACCGAAATTGCGAACGTCCAGCGATTGCTCCTACACTAAAGGTGCCAGCCCTGAAAGCTGTTGCTGGTCCTCATCTCCCACTGGTAACCTCAAAAACGAACCACTAATACTTGGGCTCTGAACTTGTTTAGGCTACTAAAACTTCCAACGTACACAGCCTCTCCTGCTCGAGCTGGCCAAAGTTCAACACCGAAATTGCAAACGTCCAGCGATTGCTCCTACACTAAAGGTGCCAGCCCTGAAAGCTGTTGCTCGTCCTCATGTCCCACTGGTAACCTCTAAAACGAACCACAAACACTTGGCCTCTGAACTTGTTTAGGCTACTAAAACTTCCAACGTACACAGCCTCTCCTGCTCGAGCTGCCCAAAGTTCAACACCGAAATTGCAAACGTCCAGCGATTGCTCCTACACTAAAGGTGCCAGCCCTGAAAGCTGTTGCTGGTCCTCATCTCCCACTGGTAACCTCTAAAACGAACCACAAACACTTGGGCTCTGAACTTGTTTAGGCTACTAAAACTTCCAACGTACACAGCCTCTCCTGCTCGAGCTGGCCAAAGTTCAACACTGAAATTGCGAACGTCCAGCGATTGCTCCTACACTAAAGGTGCCAGCCCTGAATGCTGCTGCTGGTCCTCATCTCCCACTGGTAACCTCTAAAACGAACCACAAACACTTGGGCTCTGAACTTGTTTAGGCTACTAAAACTTCCAACGTACACAGCCTCTCCTGCTCGAGCTGGCCAAAGTTCAACACCGAAATTGCGAACGTCCAGCGATTGCTCCTACACTAAAGGTGCCAGCCCTGAAAGCTGTTGCTGGTCCTCATCTCCCACTGGTAACCTCGAAAACGAACCACAAACACTTGGGCTCTGAACTTGTTTAGGCTACTAAAACTTCCAACGTACACAGCCTCTCCTGCTCGAGCTGGCCAAAGTTCAACACCGAAATTGCGAACGTCCAGCGATTGCTCCTACACTAAAGGTGCCAGCCCTGAATGCTGTTGCTGGTCCTCATCTCCCACTGGTAACCTCGAAAACGAACCACAAACACTTGGGCTCTGAACTTGTTTAGGCTACTAAAACTTCCAACGTACACAGCCTCTCCTGCTCGAGCTGCCCAAAGTTCCACACCGAAATTGCGAACGTCCAGCGATTGCTCCTACACTAAAGGTGCCAGCCCTGAAAGCTGTTGCTGGTCCTCATCTCCCACTGGTAACCTCTAAAACAAACCACAAACACTTGGGCTCTGAACTTGTTTAGGCTACTAAAACTTCCAACATACACAGCCTCTCCTGCTCGAGCTGCCCAAAGTTCAACACCGAAATTGCGAACGTCCAGCGATTGCTCCTACACTAAAGGTGCCAGCCCTGAAAGCTGTTGCTGGTCCTCATCTCCCACTGGTAACCTCGAAAACGAACCACTAACACTTGGGCTCTGAACTTGTTTAGGCTACTAAAACTTCCAACGTACACAGCCTCTCCTGCTCGAGCTGGCCAAAGTTCAACACTGAAATTGCGAACGTCCAGCGATTGCTCCTACGCTAAAGGTGCCAGCCCTGAATGCTGCTGCTGGTCCTCATCTCCCACTGGTAACCTCTAAAACCAACCACAAACACTTGGGCTCTGAACTTGTTTAGGCTACTAAAACTTCCAACGTACACAGCCTCTCCTGCTCGAGCTGGCCAAAGTTCAACACCGAAATTGCGAACGTCCAGCGATTGCTCCTACACTAAAGGTGCCAGCCCTGAAAGCTGTTGCTCCTCCTCATCTCCCACTGGTAACCTCTAAAACCAACCACAAACACTTGGGCTCTGAACTTGTTTAGGCTACTAAAACTTCCAACGTACACAGCCTCTCCTGCTCGAGCTGCCCAAAGTTCAACACCGAAATTGCGAACGTCCAGCGATTGCTCCTACACTAAAGGTGCCAGCCCTGAATGCTGTTGCTGGTCCTCATCTCCCACTGGTAACCTCTAAAACGAACCACAAACACTTGGGCTCTGAACTTGTTTAGGCTACTAAAACTTCCAACGTACACAGCCTCTCCTGCTCGAGCTGGCCAAAGTTCAACACCGAAATTGCAAACGTCCAGCGATTGCTCCTACACTAAAGGTGCCAGCCCTGAAAGCTGTTGCTCGTCCTCATCTCCCACTGGTAACCTCTAAAACGAACCACAAACACTTGGGCTCTGAACTTGTTTAGGCTACTAAAACTTCCAACGTACACAGCCTCTCCTGCTCGAGCTGGCCAAAGTTCAACACCGAAATTGCAAACGTCCAGCGATTGCTCCTACACTAAAGGTGCCAGCCCTGAATGCTGTTGCTGGTCCTCATCTCCCACTGGTAACCTCTAAAACGAACCACAAACACTTGGGCTCTGAACTTGTTTAGGCTACTAAAACTTCCAACGTACACAGCCTCTCCTGCTCGAGCCGGCCAAAGTTCAACACCGAAATTGCGAACGTCCAGCGATTGCTCCTACACTAAAGGTGCCAGCCCTGAATGCTGCTGCTGGTCCTCATCTCCCACTGGTAACCTCTAAAACGAACCACAAACACTTGGGCTCCGAACTTGTTTAGGCTACTAAAACTTCCAACGTACACAGCCTCTCCTGCTCGAGCTGCCCAAAGTTCAACACCGAAATTGCGAACGTCCAGCGATTGCTCCTACACTAAAGGTGCCAGCCCTGAATGCTGTTGCTCGTCCTCATCTCCCACTGGTAACCTCTAAAACGAACCACAAACACTTGGGCTCTGAACTTGTTTAGGCTACTAAAACTTCCAACGTACACAGCCTCTCCTGCTCGAGCTGCCCAAAGTTCAACACCGAAATTGCAAACGTCCAGCGATTGCTCCTACACTAAAGGTGCCAGCCCTGAATGCTGTTGCTCGTCCTCATCTCCCAATGGTAACCTCTAAAACGAACCACAAACACTTGGGCTCTGAACTTGTTTAGGCTACTAAAACTTCCAACGTACACAGCCTCTCCTGCTCGAGCTGGCCAAAGTTCAACACTGAAATTGCGAACGTCCAGCGATTGCTCCTACACTAAAGGTGCCAGCCCTGAATGCTGCTGCTGGTCCTCATCTCCCACTGGTAACCTCTAAAACGAACCACAAACACTTGGGCTCTGAACTTGTTTAGGCTACTAAAACTTCCAACGTACACAGCCTCTCCTGCTCGAGCTGGCCAAAGTTCAACACCGAAATTGCGAACGTCCAGCGATTGCTCCTACACTAAAGGTGCCAGCCCTGAAAGCTGTTGCTGGTCCTCATCTCCCACTGGTAACCTCGAAAACGAACCACAAACACTTGGGCTCTGAACTTGTTTAGGCTACTAAAACTTCCAACGTACACAGCCTCTCCTGCTCGAGCTGGCCAAAGTTCAACACCGAAATTGCGAACGTCCAGCGATTGCTCCTACACTAAAGGTGCCAGCCCTGAATGCTGTTGCTGGTCCTCATCTCCCACTGGTAACCTTGAAAACGAACCACAAACACTTGGGCTCTGAACTTGTTTAGGCTACTAAAACTTCCAACGTACACAGCCTCTCCTGCTCGAGCTGCCCAAAGTTCCACACCGAAATTGCGAACGTCCAGCGATTGCTCCTACACTAAAGGTGCCAGCCCTGAAAGCTGTTGCTGGTCCTCATCTCCCACTGGTAACCTCTAAAACGAACCACAAACACTTGGGCTCTGAACTTGTTTAGGCTACTAAAACTTCCAACATACACAGCCTCTCCTGCTCGAGCTGCCCAAAGTTCAACACCGAAATTGCGAACGTCCAGCGATTGCTCCTACACTAAAGGTGCCAGCCCTGAAAGCTGTTGCTGGTCCTCATCTCCCACTGGTAACCTCGAAAACGAACCACTAACACTTGGGCTCTGAACTTGTTTAGGCTACTAAAACTTCCAACGTACACAGCCTCTCCTGCTCGAGCTGGCCAAAGTTCAACACTGAAATTGCGAACGTCCAGCGATTGCTCCTACGCTAAAGGTGCCAGCCCTGAATGCTGCTGCTGGTCCTCATCTCCCACTGGTAACCTCTAAAACCAACCACAAACACTTGGGCTCTGAACTTGTTTAGGCTACTAAAACTTCCAACGTACACAGCCTCTCCTGCTCGAGCTGGCCAAAGTTCAACACCGAAATTGCGAACGTCCAGCGATTGCTCCTACACTAAAGGTGCCAGCCCTGAAAGCTGTTGCTGGTCCTCATCTCCCACTGGTAACCTCGAAAACGAACCACTAACACTTGGGCTCTGAACTTGTTTAGGCTACTAAAACTTCCAACGTACACAGCCTCTCCTGCTCGAGCTGCCCAAAGTTCAACACTGAAATTGCGAACGTCCAGCGATTGCTCCTACGCTAAAGGTGCCAGCCCTGAATGCTGCTGCTGGTCCTCATCTCCCACTGGTAACCTCTAAAACCAACCACAAACACTTGGGCTCTGAACTTGTTTAGGCTACTAAAACTTCCAACGTACACAGCCTCTCCTGCTCGAGCTGGCCAAAGTTCAACACCGAAATTACAAACGTCCAGCGATTGCTCCTACACTAAAGGTGCCAGCCCTGAAAGCTGTTGCTGGTCCTCATCTCCCACTGGTAACCTCTAAAACCAACCACAAACACTTGGGCTCTGAACTTGTTTAGGCTACTAAAACTTCCAACGTACACAGCCTCTCCTGCTCAATCTGGCCAAAGTTCAACACCGAAATTGCGAACGTCCAGCGATTGCTCCTACGCTAAAGGTGCCAGCCCTGAATGCTGCTGCTGGTCCTCATCTCCCACTGGTAACCTCTAAAACCAACCACAAACACTTGGGCTCTGAACTTGTTTAGGCTACTAAAACTTCCAACGTACACAGCCTCTCCTGCTCGAGCTGCCCAAAGTTCAACACCGAAATTGAAAACGTGCAGCGATTGCTCCTACACTAAAGGTGCCAGCCCTGAAAGCTGTTGCTGGTCCTCATCTCCCACTGGTAACCTCGAAAACGAACCACTAACACTTGGGCTCTGAACTTGTTTAGGCTACTAAAACTTCCAACGTACACAGCCTCTCCTGCTCGAGCTGGCCAAAGTTCAACACTGAAATTGCGAACGTCCAGCGATTGCTCCTACGCTAAAGGTGCCAGCCCTGAATGCTGCTGCTGGTCCTCATCTCCCACTGGTAACCTCTAAAACCAACCACAAACACTTGGGCTCTGAACTTGTTTAGGCTACTAAAACTTCCAACGTACACAGCCTCTCCTGCTCGAGCTGCCCAAAGTTCAACACCGAAATTACAAACGTCCAGCGATTGCTCCTACACTAAAGGTGCCAGCCCTGAAAGCTGTTGCTGGTCCTCATCTCCCACTGGTAACCTCTAAAACGAACCACAAACACTTGGGCTCTGAACTTGTTTAGGCTACTAAAACTTCCAACGTACACAGCCTCTCCTGCTCAATCTGGCCAAAGTTCAACACCGAAATTGCGAACGTCCAGCGATTGCTCCTACGCTAAAGGTGCCAGCCCTGAATGCTGCTGCTGGTCCTCATCTCCCACTGGTAACCTCTAAAACCAACCACAAACACTTGGGCTCTGAACTTGTTTAGGCTACTAAAACTTCCAACGTACACAGCCTCTCCTGCTCGAGCTGCCCAAAGTTCAACACCGAAATTGAAAACGTGCAGCGATTGCTCCTACACTAAAGGTGCCAGCCCTGAAAGCTGTTGCTGGTCCTCATCTCCCACTGGTAACCTCGAAAAAGAACCACTAACACTTGGGCTCTGAACTTGTTTAGGCTACTAAAACTTCCAACGTACACAGCCTCTCCTGCTCGAGCTGGCCAAAGTTCAACACTGAAATTGCGAACGTCCAGCGATTGCTCCTACGCTAAAGGTGCCAGCCCTGAATGCTGCTGCTGGTCCTCATCTCCCACTGGTAACCTCTAAAACCAACCACAAACACTTGGGCTCTGAACTTGTTTAGGCTACTAAAACTTCCAACGTACACAGCCTCTCCTGCTCGAGCTGGCCAAAGTTCAACACCGAAATTGCGAACGTCCAGCGATTGCTCCTACGCTAAAGGTGCCAGCCCTGAATGCTGCTGCTGGTCCTCATCTCCCACTGGTAACCTCTAAAACCAACCACAAACACTTGGCCTCTGAACTTGTTTAGGCTACTAAAACTTCCAACGTACACTGCCTCTCCTGCTCGAGCTGGCCAAAGTTCAACACCGAAATTGCAAACGTCCAGCGATTGCTCCTACACTAAAGGTGCCAGCCCTGAAAGCTGTTGCTGGTCCTCATCTCCCACTGGTAACCTCGAAAATGAACCACAAACACTTGGGCTCTGAACTTGTTTAGGCAACTAAAACTTCCAACGTACACAGCCTCTCCTGCTCGAGCTGGCCAAAGTTCAACACCGAAATTGCGAACGTCCAGCGATTGCTCCTACACTAAAGGTGCCAGCCCTGAAAGCTGTTGCTGGTCCTCATCTCCCACTGGTAACCTCTAAAACGAACCACAAACACTTGGGCTCTGAACTTGTTTAGGCTACTAAAACTTCCAACGTACACAGCCTCTCCTGCTCGAGCTGGCCAAAGTTCAACACCGAAATTGCAAACGTCCAGCGATTGCTCCTACACTAAAGGTGCCAGCCCTGAAAGCTGTTGCTGGTCCTCATCTCCCACTGGTAACCTCTAAAACCAACCACAAACACTTGGGCTCTGAACTTGTTTAGGCTACTAAAACTTCCAACGTACACAGCCTCTCCTGCTCGAGCTGGCCAAAGTTCAACACCGAAATTGCGAACGTCCAGCGATTGCTCCTACACTAAAGGTGCCAGCCCTGAAAGCTGTTGCTGGTCCTCATCTCCCACTGGTAACCTCGAAAACGAACCACTAACACTTGGGCTCTGAACTTGTTTAGGCTACTAAAACTTCCAACGTACACAGCCTCTCCTGCTCGAGCTGCCCAAAGTTCAACACTGAAATTGCGAACATCCAGCGATTGCTCCTACGCTAAAGGTGCCAGCCCTGAATGCTGCTGCTGGTCCTCATCTCCCACTGGTAACCTCTAAAACGAACCACAAACACTTGGGCTCCGAACTTGTTTAGGCTACTAAAACTTCCAACGTACACAGCCTCTCCTGCTCGAGCTGGCCAAAGTTCAACACTGAAATTGCGAACGTCCAGCGATTGCTCCTACACTAAAGGTGCCAGCCCTGAATGCTGTTGCTCGTCCTCATCTCCCACTGGTAACCTCTAAAACCAACCACAAACACTTGGGCTCTGAACTTGTTTAGGCTACTAAACTTCCAACGTACACAGCCTCTCCTGCTCGAGCTGGCCAAAGTTCAACACCGAAATTGCGAACGTCCAGCGATTGCTCCTACACTAAAGGTGCCAGCCCTGAAAGCTGTTGCTGGTCCTCATCTCCCACTGGTAACCTCGAAAACGAACCACAAACACTTGGGCTCTGAACTTGTTTAGGCTACTAAAACTTCCAACGTACACAGCCTCTCCTGCTCGAGCTGGCCAAAGTTCAACACCGAAATTGCAAACGTCCAGCGATTGCTCCTACACTAAAGGTGCCAGCCCTGAAAGCTCTTGCTGGTCCTCATCTCCCACTGGTAACCTCTAAAACCAACCACAAACACTTGGGCTCTGAACTTGTTTAGGCTACTAAAACTTCCAACGTACACAGCCTCTCCTGCTCGAGCTGGCCAAAGTTCAACACTGAAATTGCGAACGTCCAGCGATTGCTCCTACACTAAAGGTGCCAGCCCTGAATGCTGCTGCTGGTCCTCATCTCCCACTGGTAACCTCGAAAACGAACCACAAACACTTGGGCTCTGAACTTGTTTAGGCTACTAAAACTTCCAACGTACACAGCCTCTCCTGCTCGAGCTGGCCAAAGTTCAACACCGAAATTGCGAACGTCTAGCGATTGCTCCTACACTAAAGGTGCCAGCCCTGAATGCTGTTGCTCGTCCTCATCTCCACTGGTAACCTCGAAAACGAACCACAAACACTTGGGCTCTGACTTGTTTAGGCTACTAAAACTTCCAACGTACACAGCCTCTCCTGCTCAAGCTGCCCAAAGTTCAACACCGAAATTGCGAACGTCCAGCGATTGCTCCTACACTAAAGGTGCCAGCCCTGAAAGCTCTTGCTGGTCCTCATCTCCCACTGGTAACCTCTAAAACGAACCACAAACACTTGGCTCTGAACTTGTTTAGGCTACTAAAACTTCCAACATACACAGCCTCTCCTGCTCGAGCTGGCCAAAGTTCAACACCGAAATTGCAAACGTCCAGCGATTGCTCCTACACTATAGGTGCCAGCCCTGAAAGCTGTTGTTCGTCCTCATGTCCCACTGGTAACCTCAAAACGAACAACAAACACTTGGGCTCTGAACTTGTTTAGGCTACTAAAACTTCCAATGTACACAGCCTCTCCTGCTCGAGCTGCCCAAAGTTCAACACGGAAATTGCGAACGCCCAGCGATTGCTCCTACACTAAAGGTGCCAGCCCTGAATGCTGTTGCTCGTCCTCATCTCCCACTGGTAACCTCGAAAACGAACCACAAACACTTGGGCTCTGAACTTGTTTAGGCTACTAAAACTTCCAACGTACACAGCCTCTCCTGCTCGAGCTGGCCAAAGTTCAACACCGAAATTGCGAACGTCCAGCGATTGCTCCTACACTAAAGGTGCCAGCCCTGAATGCTGTTGCTCGTCCTCATCTCCCACTGGTAACCTCTAAAACAAACCACAAACACTTGGGCTCTGAACTTGTTTAGGCTACTAAAACTTCCAACGTACACAGCCTCTCCTGCTCGAGCTGGCCAAAGTTCAACACCGAAATTGCGAACGTCCAGCGATTGCTCCTACACTAAAGGTGCCAGCCCTGAAAGCTGTTGCTCGTCCTCATCTCCCACTGGTAACCTCTAAAACAACCACAAACACTTGGGCTCTGAACTTGTTTAGGCTACTAAAACTTCCAACGTACACAGCCTCTCCTGCTCGAGCTGGCCAAAGTTCAACACCGAAATTGCGAACGTCCAGCGATTGCTCCTACACTAAAGGTGCCAGCCCTGAATGCTGTTGCTCGTCCTCATCTCCCACTGGTAACCCTCTAAAACGAACAACAAACACTTGGGCTCTGAACTTGTTTAGGCTACTAAAACTTCCAACGTACACAGCCTCTCCTGCTCGAGCTGGCCAAAGTTCAACACCGAAATTGCAAATGCCCAGCGATTGCTCCTACACTAAAGGTGCCAGCCTGAAAGCTGTTGCTGGTCCTCATCTCCCACTGGTAACCTCGAAAACGAACCACAAACACTTGGGCTCTGAACTTGTTTAGGCTACTAAAACTTCCAACGTACACAGCCTCTCCTGCTCGAGCTGGCCAAAGTTCAACACTGAAATTGCGAACGTCCAGCGATTGCTCCTACACTAAAGGTGCCAGCCTGAATGCTGCTGCTGGTCCTCATCTCCCACTGGTAACCTCTAAAACGAACCACAAACACTTGGGCTCTGAACTTGTTTAGGCTACTAAAACTTCCAACGTACACAGCCTCTCCTGCTCGAGCTGCCCAAAGTTCAACACTGAAATTGCGAACGTCCAGCGATTGCTCCTACACTAAAGGTGCCAGCCCTGAAAGCTGTTGCTGGTCCTCATCTCCCACTGGTAACCTCGAAAACGAACCACAAACACTTGGGCTCTGAACTTGTTTAGGCTACTAAAACTTCCAATGTACACAGCCTCTCCTGCTCGAGCTGGCCAAAGTTCAACACCGAAATTGCAAACGTCCAGCGATTGCTCCTACACTAAAGGTGCCAGCCCTGAATGCTGTTGCTGGTCCTCATCTCCCACTGGTAACCTCGAAAACCAACCACAAACACTTGGGCTCTGAACTTGTTTAGGCTACTAAAACTTCCAACGTACACAGCCTCTCCTGCTCGAGCTGCCCAAAGTTCAACACCGAAATTGCGAACGTCCAGCGATTGCTCCTACACTAAAGGTGCCAGCCCTGAAAGCTCTTGCTGGTCCTCATCTCCCACTGGTAACCTCGAAAACGAACCACAAACGCTTGGGCTCTGAACTTGTTTAGGCTACTAAAACTTCCAACGTACACAGCCTCTCCTGCTCGAGCTGGCCAAAGTTCAACACCGAAATTGCAAACGTCCAGCGATTGCTCCTACACTAAAGGTGCCAGCCCTGAATGCTGTTGCTGGTCCTCATCTCCCACTGGTAACCTCTAAAACGAACCACAAACACTTGGGCTCCGAACTTGTTTAGGCTACTAAAACTTCCAACGTACACAGCCTCTCCTGCTCGAGCCGGCCAAAGTTCAACACCGAAATTGCAAAAGTCCAGCGATTGCTCCTACACTAAAGGTGCCAGCCCTGAAAGCTGTTGCTCGTCCTTATGTCCCACTGGTAACCTCTAAAACGAACCACAAACACTTGGGCTCTGAACTTGTTTAAGCTACTAAAACTTCCAACGTACACAGCCTCTCCTGCTCGAGCTGGCCAAAGTTCAACACCGAAATTGCGAACGTCCAGCGATTGCTCCTACACTAAAGGTGTCAGCCCTGAAAGCTGTTGCTGGTCCTCATCTCCCACTGGTAACCTCTAAAACAAACCACAAACACTTGGGCTCTGAACTTGTTTAGGCAACTAAAACTTCCAACGTACACAGCCTCTCCTGCTCGAGCTGCCCAAAGTTCAACACCGAAATTGCGAACGTCCAGCGATTGCTCCTACACTAAAGGTGCCAGCCCTGAAAGCTGTTGCTGGTCCTCATCTCCCACTGGTAACCTCGAAAACGAACCACTAATACTTGGGCTCTGAACTTGTTTAGGCTACTAAACTTCCAACGTACACAGCCTCTCCTGCTCGAGCTGGCCAAAGTTCAACACCGAAATTGAGAACGTCCAGCGATTGCTCCTACACTAAAGGTGCCAGCCCTGAAAGCTGTTGCTGGTCCTCATCTCCCACTGGTAACCTCTAAAACGAACCACAAACACTTGGCCTCTGAACTTGTTTAGGCTACTAAAACTTCCAACGTACACAGCCTCTCCTGCTCGAGCTGGCCAAAGTTCAACACTGAAATTGCGAACGTCCAGCGATTGCTCCTACACTAAAGGTGCCAGCCCTGAATGCTGCTGCTGGTCCTCATCTCCCACTGGTAACCTCTAAAACGAACCACAAACACTTGGGCTCTGAACTTGTTTAGGCTACTAAAACTTCCAACGTACACAGCCTCTCCTGCTCGAGCTGCCCAAAGTTCACACCGAAATTGCGAACGTCCAGCGATTGCTCCTACACTAAAGGTGCCAGCCCTGAAAGCTGTTGCTGGTCCTCATCTCCCACTGGTAACCTCGAAAACGAACCACAAACACTTGGGCTCTGAACTTGTTTAGGCTACTAAAACTTCCAACGTACACAGCCTCTCCTGCTCGAGCTGCCCAAAGTTCAACACCGAAATTGCGAACGTCCAGCGATTGCTCCTACACTAAAGGTGCCAGCCCTGAATGCTGTTGCTCGTCCTCATCTCCCACTGGTAACCTCTAAAACGAACAACAAACACTTGGGCTCTGAACTTGTTTAGGCTACTAAAACTTCCAACGTACACAGCCTCTCCTGCTCGAGCTGGCCAAAGTTCAACACCGAAATTGCAAATGCCCAGCGATTGCTCCTACACTAAAGGTGCCAGCCCTGAAAGCTGTTGCTGGTCCTCATCTCCCACTGGTAACCTCGAAAACGAACCACAAACACTTGGGCTCTGAACTTGTTTAGGCTACTAAAACTTCCAACGTACACAGCCTCTCCTGCTCGAGCTGGCCAAAGTTCAACACTGAAATTGCGAACGTCCAGCGATTGCTCCTACACTAAAGGTGCCAGCCCTGAATGCTGCTGCTGGTCCTCATCTCCCACTGGTAACCTCTAAAACGAACCACAAACACTTGGGCTCTGAACTTGTTTAGGCTACTAAAACTTCCAACGTACACAGCCTCTCCTGCTCGAGCTGCCCAAAGTTCAACACTGAAATTGCGAACGTCCAGCGATTGCTCCTACACTAAAGGTGCCAGCCCTGAAAGCTGTTGCTGGTCCTCATCTCCCACTGGTAACCTCGAAAACGAACCACAAACACTTGGGCTCTGAACTTGTTTAGGCTACTAAAACTTCCAATGTACACAGCCTCTCCTGCTCGAGCTGGCCAAAGTTCAACACCGAAATTGCAAACGTCCAGCGATTGCTCCTACACTAAAGGTGCCAGCCCTGAATGCTGTTGCTGGTCCTCATCTCCCACTGGTAACCTCGAAAACCAACCACAAACACTTGGGCTCTGAACTTGTTTAGGCTACTAAAACTTCCAACGTACACAGCCTCTCCTGCTCGAGCTGGCCAAAGTTCAACACCGAAATTGCGAACGTCCAGCGATTGCTCCTACACTAAAGGTGCCAGCCCTGAAAGCTCTTGCTGGTCCTCATCTCCCACTGGTAACCTCGAAAACGAACCACAAACGCTTGGGCTCTGAACTTGTTTAGGCTACTAAAACTTCCAACGTACACAGCCTCTCCTGCTCGAGCTGGCCAATACACCGAAATTGCAAACGTCCAGCGATTGCTCCTACACTAAAGGTGCCAGCCCTGAATGCTGTTGCTGGTCCTCATCTCCCACTGGTAACCTCTAAAACGAACCACAAACACTTGGGCTCCGAACTTGTTTAGGCTACTAAAACTTCCAACGTACACAGCCTCTCCTGCTCGAGCCGGCCAAAGTTCAACACCGAAATTGCAAAAGTCCAGCGATTGCTCCTACACTAAAGGTGCCAGCCCTGAAAGCTGTTGCTCGTCCTTATGTCCCACTGGTAACCTCTAAAACGAACCACAAACACTTGGGCTCTGAACTTGTTTAAGCTACTAAAACTTCCAACGTACACAGCCTCTCCTGCTCGAGCTGGCCAAAGTTCAACACCGAAATTGCGAACGTCCAGCGATTGCTCCTACACTAAAGGTGTCAGCCCTGAAAGCTGTTGCTGGTCCTCATCTCCCACTGGTAACCTCTAAAACAAACCACAAACACTTGGGCTCTGAACTTGTTTAGGCAACTAAAACTTCCAACGTACACAGCCTCTCCTGCTCGAGCTGCCCAAAGTTCAACACCGAAATTGCGAACGTCCAGCGATTGCTCCTACACTAAAGGTGCCAGCCCTGAAAGCTGTTGCTGGTCCTCATCTCCCACTGGTAACCGCTCGAAAAACGAACCACTAATACTTGGGCTCTGAACTTGTTTAGGCTACTAAAACTTCCAACGTACACAGCCTCTCCTGCTCGAGCTGGCCAAAGTTCAACACCGAAATTGAGAACGTCCAGCGATTGCTCCTACACTAAAGGTGCCAGCCCTGAAAGCTGTTGCTGGTCCTCATCTCCCACTGGTAACCTCTAAAACGAACCACAAACACTTGGCCTCTGAACTTGTTTAGGCTACTAAAACTTCCAACGTACACAGCCTCTCCTGCTCGAGCTGGCCAAAGTTCAACACTGAAATTGCGAACGTCCAGCGATTGCTCCTACACTAAAGGTGCCAGCCCTGAATGCTGCTGCTGGTCCTCATCTCCCACTGGTAACCTCTAAAACGAACCACAAACACTTGGGCTCTGAACTTGTTTAGGCTACTAAAACTTCCAACGTACACAGCCTCTCCTGCTCGAGCTGCCCAAAGTTCAACACCGAAATTGCGAACGTCCAGCGATTGCTCCTACACTAAAGGTGCCAGCCCTGAAAGCTGTTGCTGGTCCTCATCTCCCACTGGTAACCTCGAAAACGAACCACAAACACTTGGGCTCTGAACTTGTTTAGGCTACTAAAACTTCCAACGTACACAGCCTCTCCTGCTCGAGCTGCCCAAAGTTCAACACCGAAATTGCGAACGTCCAGCGATTGCTCCTACACTAAAGGTGCCAGCCCTGAATGCTGTTGCTCGTCCTCATCTCCCACTGGTAACCTCGAAAACGAACCACAAACACTTGGGCTCTGAACTTGTTTAGGCTACTAAAACTTCCAACGTACACAGCCTCTCCTGCTCGAGCTGCCCAAAGTTCAACACCGAAATTGCGAACGTCCAGCGATTGCTCCTACACTAAAGGTGCCAGCCCTGAAAGCTGTTGCTGGTCCTCATCTCCCACTGGTAACCTCGAAAACGAACCACTAACACTTGGGCTCTGAACTTGTTTAGGCTACTAAAACTTCCAACGTACACAGCCTCTCCTGCTCGAGCTGGCCAAAGTTCAACACTGAAATTGCGAACGTCCAGCGATTGCTCCTACGCTAAAGGTGCCAGCCCTGAATGCTGCTGCTGGTCCTCATCTCCCACTGGTAACCTCTAAAACCAACCACAAACACTTGGGCTCTGAACTTGTTTAGGCTACTAAAACTTCCAACGTACACAGCCTCTCCTGCTCGAGCTGGCCAAAGTTCAACACCGAAATTGCGAACGTCCAGCGATTGCTCCTACACTAAAGGTGCCAGCCCTGAAAGCTGTTGCTCGTCCTCATCTCCCACTGGTAACCTCTAAAACGAACCACAAACACTTGGGCTCTGAACTTGTTTAGGCAACTAAAACTTCCAACGTACACAGCCTCTCCTGCTCGAGCTGCCCAAAGTTCAACACCGAAATTGCAAACGTCCAGCGATTGCTCCTACACTAAAGGTGCCAGCCCTGAATGCTGTTGCTCGTCCTCATCTCCCACTGGTAACCTCGAAAACGAACCACAAACACTTGGGCTCTGAACTTGTTTAGGCTACTAAAACTTCCAACGTACACAGCCTCTCCTGCTCGAGCTGGCCAAAGTTCAACACCGAAATTGCGAACGTCCAGCGATTGCTCCTACACTAAAGGTGCCAGCCCTGAAAGCTGTTGCTGGTCCTCATCTCCCACTGGTAACCTCTAAAACCAACCACAAACACTTGGGCTCTGAACTTGTTTAGGCTACTAAAACTTCCAACGTACACAGCCTCTCCTGCTCGAGCTGGCCAAAGTTCAACACCGAAATTGCAAACGTCCAGCGATTGCTCCTACACTAAAGGTGCCAGCCCTGAATGCTGTTGCTGGTCCTCATCTCCCACTGGTAACCTCTAAAACGAACCACAAACACTTGGGCTCTGAACTTGTTTAGGCTACTAAAACTTCCAACGTACACAGCCTCTCCTGCTCGAGCCGGCCAAAGTTCAACACCGAAATTGCGAACGTCCAGCGATTGCTCCTACACTAAAGGTGCCAGCCCTGAATGCTGCTGCTGGTCCTCATCTCCCACTGGTAACCTCTAAAACGAACCACAAACACTTGGGCTCCGAACTTGTTTAGGCTACTAAAACTTCCAACGTACACAGCCTCTCCTGCTCGAGCTGCCCAAAGTTCAACACCGAAATTGCGAACGTCCAGCGATTGCTCCTACACCAAAGGTGCCAGCCCTGAATGCTCTTGCTGGTCCTCATCTCCCACTGGTAACCTCTAAAACGAACCACAAACACTTGGGCTCTGAACTTGTTTAGGCTACTAAAACTTCCAACGTACACAGCCTCTCCTGCTCGAGCTGCCCAAAGTTCAACACCGAAATTGCAAACGTCCAGCGATTGCTCCTACACTAAAGGTGCCAGCCCTGAATGCTGTTGCTCGTCCTCATCTCCCACTGGTAACCTCTAAAACGAACCACAAACACTTGGGCTCTGAACTTGTTTAGGCTACTAAAACTTCCAACGTACACAGCCTCTCCTGCTCGAGCTGGCCAAAGTTCAACACCGAAATTGCGAACGTCCAGCGATTGCTCCTACACTAAAGGTGTCAGCCCTGAATGCTGTTGCTGGTCCTCATCTCCCACTGGTAACCTCAAAAACGAACCACAAACACTTGGGCTCTGAACTTGTTTAGGCAACTAAAACTTCCATCATACACAGCCTCTCCTGCTCGAGCTGGCCAAAGTTCAACACCGAAATTGCGAACGTCCAGCGATTGCTCCTACACTAAAGGTGCCAGCCCTGAATGCTGTTGCTGGTCCTCATCTCCCACTGGTAACCTCTAAAACAAACCACAAACACTTGGGCTCTGAACTTGTTTAGGCTACTAAAACTTCCAACGTACACAGCCTCTCCTGCTCGATCTGCCCAAAGTTCAACACCGAAATTGAGAACGTCCAGCGATTGCTCCTACACTAAAGGTGCCAGCCCTGAAAGCTGTTGCTGGTCCTCATCTCCCACTGGTAACCTCTAAAACGAACCACTAACACTTGGGCTCTGAACTTGTTTAGGCTACTAAAACTTCCAACGTACACAGCCTCTCCTGCTCGAGCTGGCCAAAGTTCAACACTGAAATTGCGAACGTCCAGCGATTGCTCCTACGCTAAAGGTGCCAGCCCTGAAAGCTCTTGCTGGTCCTCATCTCCCACTGGTAACCTCTAAAACCAACCACAAACACTTGGGCTCTGAACTTGTTTAGGCTACTAAAACTTCCAACGTACACAGCCTCTCCTGCTCAATCTGGCCAAAGTTCAACACCGAAATTGCGAACGTCCAGCGATTGCTCCTACGCTAAAGGTGCCAGCCCTGAATGCTGCTGCTGGTCCTCATCTCCCACTGGTAACCTCTAAAACGAACCACAAACACTTGGGCTCTGAACTTGTTTAGGCTACTAAAACTTCCAACGTACACAGCCTCTCCTGCTCGAGCTGGCCAAAGTTCAACACCGAAATTGCGAACGTCCAGCGATTGCTCCTACACTAAAGGTGCCAGCCCTGAAAGCTGTTGCTGGTCCTCATCTCCCACTGGTAACCTCTAAAACCAACCACAAACACTTGGGCTCTGAACTTGTTTAGGCTACTAAAACTTCCAATGTACACAGCCTCTCCTGCTCGAGCTGGCCAAAGTTCAACACCGAAATTGCGAACGTCCAGCGATTGCTCCTACACTAAAGGTGCCAGCCCTGAATGCTGTTGCTCGTCCTCATCTCCCACTGGTAACCTCGAAAACGAACCACAAACACTTGGGCTCTGAACTTGTTTAGGCTACTAAAACTTCCAACGTACACAGCCTCTCCTGCTCGAGCTGGCCAAAGTTCAACACCGAAATTGCGAATGTCCAGCGATTGCTCCTACACTAAAGGTGCCAGCCCTGAAAGCTGCTGCTGGTCCTCATCTCCCACTGGTAACCTCGAAAACGAACCACTAACACTTGGGCTCTGAACTTGTTTAGGCTACTAAAACTTCCAACGTACACAGCCTCTCCTGCTCGAGCTGCCCAAAGTTCAACACTGAAATTGCGAACGTCCAGCGATTGCTCCTACGCTAAAGGTGCCAGCCCTGAATGCTGCTGCTGGTCCTCATCTCCCACTGGTAACCTCTAAAACGAACAACAAACACTTGGGCTCCGAACTTGTTTAGGCTACTAAAACTTCCAACGTACACAGCCTCTCCTGCTCGAGCTGCCCAAAGTTCAACACCGAAATTGCGAACGTCCAGCGATTGCTCCTACACTAAAGGTGCCAGCCCTGAATGCTGTTGCTCGTCCTCATCTCCCACTGGTAACCTCTAAAACGAACCACAAACACTTGGGCTCTGAATTTGTTTAGGCAACTAAAACTTCCAACGTACACAGCCTCTCCTGCTCGAGCTGGCCAAAGTTCAACACCGAAATTGCGAACGTCCAGCGATTGCTCCTACACTAAAGGTGCCAGCCCTGAATGCTGTTGCTGGTCCTCATCTCCCACTGGTAACCTCTAAAACCAACCACAAACACTTGGGCTCTGAACTTGTTTAGGCTACTAAAACTTCCAACGTACACAGCCTCTCCTGCTCGAGCTGCCCAAAGTTCAACACCGAAATTGCAAACGTCCAGCGATTGCTCCTACACTAAAGGTGCCAGCCCTGAAAGCTGTTGCTGGTCCTCATCTCCCACTGGTAACCTCTAAAACCAACCACAAACACTTGGGCTCTGAACTTGTTTAGGCTACTAAAACTTCCAACGTACACAGCCTCTCCTGCTCGAGCTGCCCAAAGTTCAACACCGAAATTGCGAACGTCCAGCGATTGCTCCTACACTAAAGGTGCCAGCCCTGAATGCTGTTGCTGGTCCTCATCTCCCACTGGTAACCTCTAAAACCAACCACAAACACTTGGGCTCTGAACTTGTTTAGGCTACTAAAACTTCCAACGTACACAGCCTCTCCTGCTCGAGCTGCCCAAAGTTCAACACCGAAATTGCAAACGTCCAGCGATTGCTCCTACACTAAAGGTGCCAGCCCTGAAAGCTGTTGCTGGTCCTCATCTCCCACTGGTAACCTCGAAAACGAACCACTAACACTTGGGCTCTGAACTTGTTTAGGCTACTAAAACTTCCAACGTACACAGCCTCTCCTGCTCGAGCTGCCCAAAGTTCAACACTGAAATTGCGAACATCCAGCGATTGCTCCTACGCTAAAGGTGCCAGCCCTGAATGCTGCTGCTGGTCCTCATCTCCCACTGGTAACCTCTAAAACGAACCACAAACACTTGGGCTCCGAACTTGTTTAGGCTACTAAAACTTCCAACGTACACAGCCTCTCCTGCTCGAGCTGGCCAAAGTTCAACACTGAAATTGCGAACGTCCAGCGATTGCTCCTACACTAAAGGTGCCAGCCCTGAATGCTGTTGCTGGTCCTCATCTCCCACTGGTAACCTCTAAAACAAACCACAAACACTTGGGCTCTGAACTTGTTTAGGCTACTAAAACTTCCAACGTACACAGCCTCTCCTGCTCGATCTGCCCAAAGTTCAACACCGAAATTGAGAACGTCCAGCGATTGCTCCTACACTAAAGGTGCCAGCCCTGAAAGCTGTTGCTGGTCCTCATCTCCCACTGGTAACCTCTAAAACGAACCACTAACACTTGGGCTCTGAACTTGTTTAGGCTACTAAAACTTCCAACGTACACAGCCTCTCCTGCTCGAGCTGGCCAAAGTTCAACACTGAAATTGCGAACGTCCAGCGATTGCTCCTACGCTAAAGGTGCCAGCCCTGAAAGCTCTTGCTGGTCCTCATCTCCCACTGGTAACCTCTAAAACCAACCACAAACACTTGGGCTCTGAACTTGTTTAGGCTACTAAAACTTCCAACGTACACAGCCTCTCCTGCTCAATCTGGCCAAAGTTCAACACCGAAATTGCGAACGTCCAGCGATTGCTCCTACGCTAAAGGTGCCAGCCCTGAATGCTGCTGCTGGTCCTCATCTCCCACTGGTAACCTCTAAAACCAACCACAAACACTTGGGCTCTGAACTTGTTTAGGCTACTAAAACTTCCAACGTACACAGCCTCTCCTGCTCGAGCTGCCCAAAGTTCAACACCGAAATTGAAAACGTGCAGCGATTGCTCCTACACTAAAGGTGCCAGCCCTGAAAGCTGTTGCTGGTCCTCATCTCCCACTGGTAACCTCGAAAACGAACCACTAACACTTGGGCTCTGAACTTGTTTAGGCTACTAAAACTTCCAACGTACACAGCCTCTCCTGCTCGAGCTGGCCAAAGTTCAACACCGAAATTGCGAACGTCCAGCGATTGCTCCTACGCTAAAGGTGCCAGCCCTGAATGCTGCTGCTGGTCCTCATCTCCCACTGGTAACCTCTAAAACCAACCACAAACACTTGGGCTCTGAACTTGTTTAGGCTACTAAAACTTCCAACGTACACAGCCTCTCCTGCTCGAGCTGGCCAAAGTTCAACACCGAAATTGCGAACGTCCAGCGATTGCTCCTACGCTAAAGGTGCCAGCCCTGAATGCTGCTGCTGGTCCTCATCTCCCACTGGTAACCTCTAAAACCAACCACAAACACTTGGCCTCTGAACTTGTTTAGGCTACTAAAACTTCCAACGTACACTGCCTCTCCTGCTCGAGCTGCCCAAAGTTCAACACCGAAATTGCGAACGTCCAGCGATTGCTCCTACACTAAAGGTGCCAGCCCTGAAAGCTGTTGCTGGTCCTCATCTCCCACTGGTAACCTCGAAAATGAACCACAAACACTTGGGCTCTGAACTTGTTTAGGCAACTAAAACTTCCAACGTACACAGCCTCTCCTGCTCGAGCTGGCCAAAGTTCAACACCGAAATTGCGAACGTCCAGCGATTGCTCCTACACTAAAGGTGCCAGCCCTGAAAGCTGTTGCTCGTCCTCATCTCCCACTGGTAACCTCGAAAACTAACCACAAACACTTGGGCTCTGAACTTGTTTAGGCTACTAAAACTTCCAACGTACACAGCCTCTCCTGCTCGAGCTGGCCAAAGTTCAACACCGAAATTGCGAACGTCCAGCGATTGCTCCTACACTAAAGGTGCCAGCCCTGAAAGCTGTTGCTGGTCCTCATCTCCCACTGGTAACCTCTAAAACCAACCACAAACACTTGGGCTCTGAACTTGTTTAGGCTACTAAAACTTCCAATGTACACAGCCTCTCCTGCTCGAGCTGGCCAAAGTTCAACACCGAAATTGCGAACGTCCAGCGATTGCTCCTACACTAAAGGTGCCAGCCCTGAATGCTGTTGCTGGTCCTCATCTCCCACTGGTAACCTCGAAAACGAACCACAAACACTTGGGCTCTGAACTTGTTTAGGCTACTAAAACTTCCAACGTACACAGCCTCTCCTGCTCGAGCTGCCCAAAGTTCAACACCGAAATTGCGAATGTCCAGCGATTGCTCCTACACTAAAGGTGCCAGCCCTGAAAGCTGCTGCTGGTCCTCATCTCCCACTGGTAACCTCGAAAACGAACCACTAACACTTGGGCTCTGAACTTGTTTAGGCTACTAAAACTTCCAACGTACACAGCCTCTCCTGCTCGAGCTGCCCAAAGTTCAACACTGAAATTGCGAACGTCCAGCGATTGCTCCTACGCTAAAGGTGCCAGCCCTGAATGCTGCTGCTGGTCCTCATCTCCCACTGGTAACCTCTAAAACGAACAACAAACACTTGGGCTCCGAACTTGTTTAGGCTACTAAAACTTCCAACGTACACAGCCTCTCCTGCTCGAGCTGCCCAAAGTTCAACACCGAAATTGCGAACGTCCAGCGATTGCTCCTACACTAAAGGTGCCAGCCCTGAATGCTGTTGCTCGTCCTCATCTCCCACTGGTAACCTCTAAAACGAACCACAAACACTTGGGCTCTGAATTTGTTTAGGCAACTAAAACTTCCAACGTACACAGCCTCTCCTGCTCGAGCTGGCCAAAGTTCAACACCGAAATTGCGAACGTCCAGCGATTGCTCCTACACTAAAGGTGCCAGCCCTGAATGCTGTTGCTGGTCCTCATCTCCCACTGGTAACCTCTAAAACCAACCACAAACACTTGGGCTCTGAACTTGTTTAGGCTACTAAAACTTCCAACGTACACAGCCTCTCCTGCTCGAGCTGCCCAAAGTTCAACACCGAAATTGCAAACGTCCAGCGATTGCTCCTACACTAAAGGTGCCAGCCCTGAAAGCTGTTGCTGGTCCTCATCTCCCACTGGTAACCTCTAAAACCAACCACAAACACTTGGGCTCTGAACTTGTTTAGGCTACTAAAACTTCCAACGTACACAGCCTCTCCTGCTCGAGCTGCCCAAAGTTCAACACCGAAATTGCGAACGTCCAGCGATTGCTCCTACACTAAAGGTGCCAGCCCTGAATGCTGTTGCTGGTCCTCATCTCCCACTGGTAACCTCTAAAACAAACCACAAACACTTGGGCTCTGAACTTGTTTAGGCTACTAAAACTTCCAACGTACACAGCCTCTCCTGCTCGAGCTGCCCAAAGTTCAACACCGAAATTGCGAACGTCCAGCGATTGCTCCTACACTAAAGGTGCCAGCCCTGAAAGCTGTTGCTGGTCCTCATCTCCCACTGGTAACCTCGAAAACGAACCACTAACACTTGGGCTCTGAACTTGTTTAGGCTACTAAAACTTCCAACGTACACAGCCTCTCCTGCTCGAGCTGCCCAAAGTTCAACACTGAAATTGCGAACATCCAGCGATTGCTCCTACGCTAAAGGTGCCAGCCCTGAATGCTGCTGCTGGTCCTCATCTCCCACTGGTAACCTCTAAAACGAACCACAAACACTTGGGCTCCGAACTTGTTTAGGCTACTAAAACTTCCAACGTACACAGCCTCTCCTGCTCGAGCTGCCCAAAGTTCAACACTGAAATTGCGAACGTCCAGCGATTGCTCCTACACTAAAGGTGCCAGCCCTGAATGCTGTTGCTCGTCCTCATCTCCCACTGGTAACCTCTAAAACCAACCACAAACACTTGGGCTCTGAACTTGTTTAGGCTACTAAAACTTCCAACGTACACAGCCTCTCCTGCTCGAGCTGGCCAAAGTTCAACACCGAAATTGCAAACGTCCAGCGATTGCTCCTACACTAAAGATGCCAGCCCTGAAAGCTGTTGCTGGTCCTCATCTCCCACTGGTAACCTCTAAAACGAACCACAAACACTTGGGCTCTGAACTTGTTTAGGCTACTAAACTTCCAACGTACACAGCCTCTCCTGCTCGAGCTGCCCAAAGTTCAACACCGAAATTGAGAACGTCCAGCGATTGCTCCTACACTAAAGGTGCCAGCCCTGAAAGCTGTTGCTCGTCCTTATGTCCCACTGGTAACCTCTAAAACGAACCACAAACACTTGGGCTCTGAACTTGTTTAGGCTACTAAAACTTCCAACGTACACAGCCTCTCCTGCTCGAGCTGGCCAAAGTTCAACACCGAAATTGCGAACGTCCAGCGATTGCTCCTACACTAAAGGTGCCAGCCCTGAAAGCTGTTGCTGGTCCTCATCTCCCACTGGTAACCTCTAAAACGAACCACAAACACTTGGGCTCTGAACTTGTTTAGGCTACTAAAACTTCCAACGTACACAGCCTCTCCTGCTCGAGCTGGCCAAAGTTCAACACCGAAATTGCAAACGTCCAGCGATTGCTCCTACACTAAAGGTGCCAGCCCTGAAAGCTCTTGCTGGTCCTCATCTCCCACTGGTAACCTCTAAAACGAACCACAAACACTTGGGCTCTGAACTTGTTTAGGCTACTAAAACTTCCAACGTACACAGCCTCTCCTGCTCGAGCTGGCCAAAGTTCAACACCGAAATTGCAAACGTCCAGCGATTGCTCCTACACTAAAGGTGCCAGCCCTGAAAGCTGTTGCTGGTCCTCATCTCCCACTGGTAACCTCTAAAACCAACCACAAACACTTGGGCTCTGAACTTGTTTAGGCTACTAAAACTTCCAACGTACACAGCCTCTCCTGCTCGAGCTGGCCAAAGTTCAACACTGAAATTGCGAACGTCCAGCGATTGCTCCTACGCTAAAGGTGCCAGCCCTGAAAGCTCTTGCTGGTCCTCATCTCCCACTGGTAACCTCTAAAACCAACCACAAACACTTGGGCTCTGAACTTGTTTAGGCTACTAAAACTTCCAACGTACACAGCCTCTCCTGCTCAATCTGGCCAAAGTTCAACACCGAAATTGCGAACGTCCAGCGATTGCTCCTACGCTAAAGGTGCCAGCCCTGAATGCTGCTGCTGGTCCTCATCTCCCACTGGTAACCTCTAAAACCAACCACAAACACTTGGGCTCTGAACTTGTTTAGGCTACTAAAACTTCCAACGTACACAGCCTCTCCTGCTCGAGCTGCCCAAAGTTCAACACCGAAATTGAAAACGTGCAGCGATTGCTCCTACACTAAAGGTGCCAGCCCTGAAAGCTGTTGCTGGTCCTCATCTCCCACTGGTAACCTCGAAAACGAACCACTAACACTTGGGCTCTGAACTTGTTTAGGCTACTAAAACTTCCAACGTACACAGCCTCTCCTGCTCGAGCTGGCCAAAGTTCAACACTGAAATTGCGAACGTCCAGCGATTGCTCCTACGCTAAAGGTGCCAGCCCTGAATGCTGCTGCTGGTCCTCATCTCCCACTGGTAACCTCTAAAACCAACCACAAACACTTGGGCTCTGAACTTGTTTAGGCTACTAAAACTTCCAACGTACACAGCCTCTCCTGCTCGAGCTGGCCAAAGTTCAACACCGAAATTGCGAACGTCCAGCGATTGCTCCTACGCTAAAGGTGCCAGCCCTGAATGCTGCTGCTGGTCCTCATCTCCCACTGGTAACCTCTAAAACCAACCACAAACACTTGGCCTCTGAACTTGTTTAGGCTACTAAAACTTCCAACGTACACTGCCTCTCCTGCTCGAGCTGCCCAAAGTTCAACACCGAAATTGCGAACGTCCAGCGATTGCTCCTACACTAAAGGTGCCAGCCCTGAAAGCTGTTGCTGGTCCTCATCTCCCACTGGTAACCTCTAAAACCAACCACAAACACTTGGGCTCTGAACTTGTTTAGGCAACTAAAACTTCCAACGTACACAGCCTCTCCTGCTCGAGCTGGCCAAAGTTCAACACCGAAATTGCGAACGTCCAGCGATTGCTCCTACACTAAAGGTGCCAGCCCTGAATGCTGTTGCTCGTCCTCATCTCCCACTGGTAACCTCTAAAACGAACCACAAACACTTGGGCTCTGAACTTGTTTAGGCTACTAAAACTTCCAACGTACACAGCCTCTCCTGCTCGAGCTGGCCAAAGTTCAACACCGAAATTGCGAACGTCCAGCGATTGCTCCTACACTAAAGGTGCCAGCCCTGAAAGCTGTTGCTGGTCCTCATCTCCCACTGGTAACCTCTAAAACCAACCACAAACACTTGGGCTCTGAACTTGTTTAGGCTACTAAAACTTCCAATGTACACAGCCTCTCCTGCTCGAGCTGGCCAAAGTTCAACACCGAAATTGCGAACGTCCAGCGATTGCTCCTACACTAAAGGTGCCAGCCCTGAATGCTGTTGCTCGTCCTCATCTCCCACTGGTAACCTCGAAAACGAACCACAAACACTTGGGCTCTGAACTTGTTTAGGCTACTAAAACTTCCAACGTACACAGCCTCTCCTGCTCGAGCTGCCCAAAGTTCAACACCGAAATTGCGAATGTCCAGCGATTGCTCCTACACTAAAGGTGCCAGCCCTGAAAGCTGCTGCTGGTCCTCATCTCCCACTGGTAACCTCGAAAACGAACCACTAACACTTGGGCTCTGAACTTGTTTAGGCTACTAAAACTTCCAACGTACACAGCCTCTCCTGCTCGAGCTGCCCAAAGTTCAACACTGAAATTGCGAACGTCCAGCGATTGCTCCTACGCTAAAGGTGCCAGCCCTGAATGCTGCTGCTGGTCCTCATCTCCCACTGGTAACCTCTAAAACGAACAACAAACACTTGGGCTCCGAACTTGTTTAGGCTACTAAAACTTCCAACGTACACAGCCTCTCCTGCTCGAGCTGCCCAAAGTTCAACACCGAAATTGCGAACGTCCAGCGATTGCTCCTACACTAAAGGTGCCAGCCCTGAATGCTGTTGCTCGTCCTCATCTCCCACTGGTAACCTCTAAAACGAACCACAAACACTTGGGCTCTGAATTTGTTTAGGCAACTAAAACTTCCAACGTACACAGCCTCTCCTGCTCGAGCTGGCCAAAGTTCAACACCGAAATTGCGAACGTCCAGCGATTGCTCCTACACTAAAGGTGCCAGCCCTGAATGCTGTTGCTGGTCCTCATCTCCCACTGGTAACCTCTAAAACCAACCACAAACACTTGGGCTCTGAACTTGTTTAGGCTACTAAAACTTCCAACGTACACAGCCTCTCCTGCTCGAGCTGCCCAAAGTTCAACACCGAAATTGCAAACGTCCAGCGATTGCTCCTACACTAAAGGTGCCAGCCCTGAAAGCTGTTGCTGGTCCTCATCTCCCACTGGTAACCTCTAAAACCAACCACAAACACTTGGGCTCTGAACTTGTTTAGGCTACTAAAACTTCCAACGTACACAGCCTCTCCTGCTCGAGCTGCCCAAAGTTCAACACCGAAATTGCGAACGTCCAGCGATTGCTCCTACACTAAAGGTGCCAGCCCTGAATGCTGTTGCTGGTCCTCATCTCCCACTGGTAACCTCTAAAACAAACCACAAACACTTGGGCTCTGAACTTGTTTAGGCTACTAAAACTTCCAACGTACACAGCCTCTCCTGCTCGAGCTGGCCAAAGTTCAACACCGAAATTGCGAACGTCCAGCGATTGCTCCTACACTAAAGGTGCCAGCCCTGAAAGCTGTTGCTGGTCCTCATCTCCCACTGGTAACCTCGAAAACGAACCACTAACACTTGGGCTCTGAACTTGTTTAGGCTACTAAAACTTCCAACGTACACAGCCTCTCCTGCTCGAGCTGCCCAAAGTTCAACACTGAAATTGCGAACATCCAGCGATTGCTCCTACGCTAAAGGTGCCAGCCCTGAATGCTGCTGCTGGTCCTCATCTCCCACTGGTAACCTCTAAAACGAACCACAAACACTTGGGCTCCGAACTTGTTTAGGCTACTAAAACTTCCAACGTACACAGCCTCTCCTGCTCGAGCTGGCCAAAGTTCAACACTGAAATTGCGAACGTCCAGCGATTGCTCCTACACTAAAGGTGCCAGCCCTGAATGCTGTTGCTCGTCCTCATCTCCCACTGGTAACCTCTAAAACCAACCACAAACACTTGGGCTCTGAACTTGTTTAGGCTACTAAAACTTCCAACGTACACAGCCTCTCCTGCTCGAGCTGGCCAAAGTTCAACACCGAAATTGCAAACGTCCAGCGATTGCTCCTACACTAAAGATGCCAGCCCTGAAAGCTGTTGCTGGTCCTCATCTCCCACTGGTAACCTCTAAAACGAACCACAAACACTTGGGCTCTGAACTTGTTTAGGCTACTAAAACTTCCAACGTACACAGCCTCTCCTGCTCGAGCTGCCCAAAGTTCAACACCGAAATTGAGAACGTCCAGCGATTGCTCCTACACTAAAGGTGCCAGCCCTGAAAGCTGTTGCTCGTCCTTATGTCCCACTGGTAACCTCTAAAACGAACCACAAACACTTGGGCTCTGAACTTGTTTAGGCTACTAAAACTTCCAACGTACACAGCCTCTCCTGCTCGAGCTGGCCAAAGTTCAACACCGAAATTGCGAACGTCCAGCGATTGCTCCTACACTAAAGGTGCCAGCCCTGAGTAGGAAGCTGTTGCTGGTCCTCATCTCCCACTGGTAACCTCTAAAACGAACCACAAACACTTGGGCTCTGAACTTGTTTAGGCTACTAAAACTTCCAACGTACACAGCCTCTCCTGCTCGAGCTGGCCAAAGTTCAACACCGAAATTGCAAACGTCCAGCGATTGCTCCTACACTAAAGGTGCCAGCCCTGAAAGCTCTTGCTGGTCCTCATCTCCCACTGGTAACCTCTAAAACGAACCACAAACACTTGGGCTCTGAACTTGTTTAGGCTACTAAAACTTCCAACGTACACAGCCTCTCCTGCTCGAGCTGGCCAAAGTTCAACACCGAAATTGCAAACGTCCAGCGATTGCTCCTACACTAAAGGTGCCAGCCCTGAAAGCTGTTGCTGGTCCTCATCTCCCACTGGTAACCTCTAAAACCAACCACAAACACTTGGGCTCTGAACTTGTTTAGGCTACTAAAACTTCCAACGTACACAGCCTCTCCTGCTCGAGCTGGCCAAAGTTCAACACTGAAATTGCGAACGTCCAGCGATTGCTCCTACACTAAAGGTGCCAGCCCTGAATGCTGCTGCTGGTCCTCATCTCCCACTGGTAACCTCTAAAACCAACCACAAACACTTGGGCTCTGAACTTGTTTAGGCTACTAAAACTTCCAACGTACACAGCCTCTCCTGCTCGAGCTGCCCAAAGTTCAACACTGAAATTGCGAACGTCCAGCGATTGCTCCTACACTAAAGGTGCCAGCCCTGAAAGCTCTTGCTGGTCCTCATCTCCCACTGGTAACCTCGAAAACGAACCACAAACACTTGGGCTCTGAACTTGTTTAGGCTACTAAAACTTCCAACGTACACAGCCTCTCCTGCTCGAGCTGGCCAAAGTTCAACACCGAAATTGCGAACGTCCAGCGATTGCTCCTACACTAAAGGTGCCAGCCCTGAATGCTTTTGCTCGTCCTCATCTCCCACTGGTAACCTCGAAAACGAACCACAAACACTTGGGCTCTGAACTTGTTTAGGCTACTAAAACTTCCAACGTACACAGCCTCTCCTGCTCGAGCTGCCCAAAGTTCAACACCGAAATTGAGAACGTCCAGCGATTGCTCCTACACTAAAGGTGCCAGCCCTGAAAGCTCTTGCTGGTCCTCATCTCCCACTGGTAACCTCTAAAACGAACCACAAACACTTGGGCTCTGAACTTGTTTAGGCTACTAAAACTTCCAACGTACACAGCCTCTCCTGCTCGAGCTGGCCAAAGTTCAACACCGAAATTGCGAACGTCCAGCGATTGCTCCTAGACTAAAGGTGCCAGCCCTGAATGCTGTTGCTCGTCCTCATCTCCCACTGGTAACCTCTAAAACAAACCACAAACACTTGGGCTCTGAACTTGTTTAGGCTACTAAAACTTCCAACGTACACAGCCTCTCCTGCTCGAGCTGGCCAAAGTTCAACACCGAAATTGCGAACGTCCAGCGATTGCTCCTACACTAAAGGTGCCAGCCCTGAAAGCTGTTGCTCGTCCTCATCTCCCACTGGTAACCTCTAAAACAAACCACAAACACTTGGGCTCTGAACTTGTTTAGGCTACTAAAACTTCCAACGTACACAGCCTCTCCTGCTCGAGCTGGCCAAAGTTCAACACCGAAATTGCGAACGTCCAGCGATTGCTCCTACACTAAAGGTGCCAGCCCTGAATGCTGTTGCTGGTCCTCATCTCCCACTGGTAACCTCTAAAACGAACAACAAACACTTGGGCTCTGAACTTGTTTAGGCTACTAAAACTTCCAACGTACACAGCCTCTCCTGCTCGAGCTGGCCAAAGTTCAACACCGAAATTGCAAACGTCCAGCGATTGCTCCTACACTAAAGGTGCCAGCCCTGAATGCTGCTGCTGGTCCTCATCTCCCACTGGTAACCTCGAAAACGAACCACAAACACTTGGGCTCTGAACTTGTTTAGGCTACTAAAACTTCCAACGTACACAGCCTCTCCTGCTCGAGCTGGCCAAAGTTCAACACTGAAATTGCGAACGTCCAGCGATTGCTCCTACACTAAAGGTGCCAGCCCTGAATGCTGCTGCTGGTCCTCATCTCCCACTGGTAACCTCTAAAACGAACCACAAACACTTGGGCTCTGAACTTGTTTAGGCTACTAAAACTTCCAACGTACACAGCCTCTCCTGCTCGAGCTGCCCAAAGTTCAACACTGAAATTGCGAACGTCCAGCGATTGCTCCTACACTAAAGGTGCCAGCCCTGAAAGCTGTTGCTGGTCCTCATCTCCCACTGGTAACCTCGAAAACGAACCACAAACACTTGGGCTCTGAACTTGTTTAGGCTACTAAAACTTCCAACGTACACAGCCTCTCCTGCTCGAGCTGGCCAAAGTTCAACACCGAAATTGCGAACGTCCAGCGATTGCTCCTACACTAAAGGTGCCAGCCCTGAATGCTGTTGCTGGTCCTCATCTCCCACTGGTAACCTCGAAAACGAACCACAAACACTTGGGCTCTGAACTTGTTTAGGCTACTAAAACTTCCAACGTACACAGCCTCTCCTGCTCGAGCTGGCCAAAGTTCAACACCGAAATTGCGAACGTCCAGCGATTGCTCCTACACTAAAGGTGCCAGCCCTGAAAGCTCTTGCTGGTCCTCATCTCCCACTGGTAACCTCTAAAACGAACCACTAACACTTGGGCTCTGAACTTGTTTAGGCTACTAAAACTTCCAACATACACAGCCTCTCCTGCTCGAGCTGGCCAAAGTTCAACACCGAAATTGCAAACGTCCAGCGATTGCTCCTACACTAAAGGTGCCAGCCCTGAAAGCTGTTGCTCGTCCTCATGTCCCACTGGTAACCTCAAAAACGAACCACAAACACTTGGGCTCTGAACTTGTTTAGGCTACTAAAACTTCCAATGTACACAGCCTCTCCTGCTCGAGCTGCCCAAAGTTCAACACGGAAATTGCGAACGCCCAGCGATTGCTCCTACACTAAAGGTGCCAGCCCTGAATGCTGTTGCTCGTCCTCATCTCCCACTGGTAACCTCGAAAACGAACCACAAACACTTGGGCTCTGAACTTGTTTAGGCTACTAAAACTTCCAACGTACACAGCCTCTCCTGCTCGAGCTGCCCAAAGTTCAACACCGAAATTGCGAACGTCCAGCGATTGCTCCTACACTAAAGGTGCCAGCCCTGAAAGCTCTTGCTGGTCCTCATCTCCCACTGGTAACCTCTAAAACGAACCACAAACACTTGGGCTCTGAACTTGTTTAGGCTACTAAAACTTCCAACGTACACAGCCTCTCCTGCTCGAGCTGGCCAAAGTTCAACACCGAAATTGCGAACGTCCAGCGATTGCTCCTAGACTAAAGGTGCCAGCCCTGAATGCTGTTGCTGGTCCTCATCTCCCACTGGTAACCTCTAAAACGAACCACAAACACTTGGGCTCTGAACTTGTTTAGGCTACTAAAACTTCCAACGTACACAGCCGCTCCTGCTCGAGCTGGCCAAAGTTCAACACCGAAATTGCGAACGTCCAGCGATTGCTCCTACACTAAAGGTGCCAGCCCTGAAAGCTGTTGCTCGTCCTCATCTCCCACTGGTAACCTCTAAAACAAACCACAAACACTTGGGCTCTGAACTTGTTTAGGCTACTAAAACTTCCAACGTACACAGCCTCTCCTGCTCGAGCTGGCCAAAGTTCAACACCGAAATTGCAAACGTCCAGCGATTGCTCCTACACTAAAGGTGCCAGCCCTGAATGCTGTTGCTCGTCCTCATCTCCCACTGGTAACCTCTAAAACGAACAACAAACACTTGGGCTCTGAACTTGTTTAGGCTACTAAAACTTCCAACGTACACAGCCTCTCCTGCTCGAGCTGGCCAAAGTTCAACACCGAAATTGCGAACGTCCAGCGATTGCTCCTACACTAAAGGTGTCAGCCCTGAATGCTGTTGCTCGTCCTCATCTCCCACTGGTAACCTCTAAAACGAACCACAAACACTTGGCCTCTGAACTTGTTTAGGCAACTAAAACTTCAAACGTACACAGCCTCTCCTGCTCGAGCTGCCCAAAGTTCAACACCGAAATTGCGAACGTCCAGCGATTGCTCCTACACTAAAGGTGCCAGCCCTGAAAGCTGTTGCTCGTCCTCATCTCCCACTGGTAACCTCTAAAACGAACCACAAACACTTGGGCTCTGAACTTGTTTAGGCTACTAAAACTTCCAACGTACACAGCCTCTCTTGCTCAATCTGGCCAAAGATCAACACTGAAATTGCGAACGTCCAGCGATTGCTCCTACACTAAAGGTGCCAGCCCTGAATGCTGTTGCTCGTCCTCATCTCCCACTGGTAACCTCTAAAACGAACCACAAACACTTGGGCTCCGAACTTGTTTAGGCTACTAAAACTTCCAACGTACACAGCCTCTCCTGCTCGAGCTGGCCAAAGTTCAACACCGAAATTGCAAACGTCCAGCGATTGCTCCTACACTAAAGGTGCCAGCCCTGAAAGCTGTTGCTGGTCCTCATCTCCCACTGGTAACCTCTAAAACGAACCACAAACACTTGGGCTCCGAACTTGTTTAGGCTACTAAAACTTCCAACGTACACAGCCTCTCCTGCTCGAGCTGGCCAAAGTTCAACACCGAAATTGCGAACGTCCAGCGATTGCTCCTACACTAAAGGTGCCAGCCCTGAATGCTGTTGCTGGTCCTCATCTCCCACTGGTAACCTCTAAAACAAACCACAAACACTTGGGCTCCGAACTTGTTTAGGCTACTAAAACTTCCAACGTACACAGCCTCTCCTGCTCGAGCTGCCCAAAGTTCAACACCGAAATTGCGAACGTCCAGCGATTGCTCCTACACTAAAGGTGCCAGCCCTGAAAGCTCTTGCTGGTCCTCATCTCCCACTGGTAACCTCTAAAACGAACCACAAACACTTGGGTCTGAACTTGTTTAGGCTACTAAAACTTCCAACATACACAGCCTCTCCTGCTCGAGCTGGCCAAAGTTCAACACCGAAATTGCAAACGTCCAGCGATTGCTCCTACACTAAAGGTGCCAGCCCTGAAAGCTGTTGCTCGTCCTCATGTCCCACTGGTAACCTCAAAAACGAACCACAAACACTTGGGCTCTGAACTTGTTTAGGCAACTAAAACTTCCAACGTACACAGCCTCTCCTGCTCGAGCTGGCCAAAATTCAACACCGAAATTGCAAACGTCCAGCGATTGCTCCTACACTAAAGGTGCCAGCCCTGAAAGCTGTTGCTCGTCCTCATCTCCCACTGGTAACCTCTAAAACGAACAACAAACACTTGGGCTCTGAACTTGTTTAGGCTACTAAAACTTCCAATGTACACAGCCTCTCCTGCTCGAGCTGCCCAAAGTTCAACACGGAAATTGCGAACGCCCAGCGATTGCTCCTACACTAAAGGTGCCAGCCCTGAATGCTGTTGCTCGTCCTCATCTCCCACTGGTAACCTCGAAAACGAACCACAAACACTTGGGCTCTGAACTTGTTTAGGCTACTAAAACTTCCAACGTACACAGCCTCTCCTGCTCGAGCTGGCCAAAGTTCAACACCGAAATTGCGAACGTCCAGCGATTGCTCCTAGACTAAAGGTGCCAGCCCTGAATGCTGTTGCTCGTCCTCATCTCCCACTGGTAACCTCTAAAACAAACCACAAACACTTGGGCTCTGAACTTGTTTAGGCTACTAAAACTTCCAACGTACACAGCCTCTCCTGCTCGAGCTGGCCAAAGTTCAACACCGAAATTGCGAACGTCCAGCGATTGCTCCTACACTAAAGGTGCCAGCCCTGAAAGCTGTTGCTCGTCCTCATCTCCCACTGGTAACCTCTAAAACAAACCACAAACACTTGGGCTCTGAACTTGTTTAGGCTACTAAAACTTCCAACGTACACAGCCTCTCCTGCTCGAGCTGCCCAAAGTTCAACACCGAAATTGCGAACGTCCAGCGATTGCTCCTACACTAAAGGTGCCAGCCCTGAATGCTGTTGCTCGTCCTCATCTCCCACTGGTAACCTCTAAAACGAACAACAAACACTTGGGCTCTGAACTTGTTTAGGCTACTAAAACTTCCAACGTACACAGCCTCTCCTGCTCGAGCTGCCCAAAGTTCAACACCGAAATTGCGAACGTCCAGCGATTGCTCCTACACTAAAGGTGTCAGCCCTGAATGCTGTTGCTCGTCCTCATCTCCCACTGGTAACCTCTAAAACGAACCACAAACACTTGGCCTCTGAACTTGTTTAGGCAACTAAAACTTCAAACGTACACAGCCTCTCCTGCTCGAGCTGCCCAAAGTTCAACACCGAAATTGCGAACGTCCAGCGATTGCTCCTACACTAAAGGTGCCAGCCCTGAAAGCTGTTGCTGGTCCTCATCTCCCACTGGTAACCTCTAAAACGAACCACAAACACTTGGGCTCTGAACTTGTTTAGGCTACTAAAACTTCCAACGTACACAGCCTCTCCTGCTCGAGCTGGCCAAAGTTCAACACCGAAATTGCGAACGTCCAGCGATTGCTCCTACACTAAAGGTGCCAACCCTGAAAGCTGTTGCTGGTCCTCATCTCCCACTGGTAACCTCTAAAACGAACCACAAACACTTGGGCTCTGAACTTGTTTAGGCTACTAAAACTTCCAACGTACACAGCCTCTCTTGCTCAATCTGGCCAAAGATCAACACTGAAATTGCGAACGTCCAGCGATTGCTCCTACACTAAAGGTGCCAGCCCTGAATGCTGTTGCTGGTCCTCATCTCCCACTGGTAACCTCTAAAACGAACAACAAACACTTGGGCTCTGAACTTGTTTAGGCTACTAAAACTTCCAACGTACACAGCCTCTCCTGCTCGAGCTGGCCAAAGTTCAACACCGAAATTGCGAACGTCCAGCGATTGCTCCTACACTAAAGGTGCCAGGCCTGAATGCTGTTGCTCGTCCTCATCTCCCACTGGTAACCTCTAAAACGAACCACAAACACTTGGGCTCTGAACTTGTTTAGGCTACTAAAACTTCCAACGTACACAACCTCTCCTGCTCAAGCTGGCCAAAGTTCAACACTGAAATTGCGAACGTCCAGCGATTGCTCCTACACTAAAGGTGCCAGCCCTGAAAGCTGTTGCTGGTCCTCATCTCCCACTGGTAACCTCTAAAACGAACCACAAACACTTGGGCTCTGAACTTGTTTAGGCTACTAAAACTTCCAACGTACACAGCCTCTCCTGCTCGAGCTGGCCAAAGTTCAACACTGAAATTGCTAACGTCCAGCGATTGCTCCTACACTAAAGGTGCCAGCCCTGAAAGCTCTTGCTGGTCCTCATCTCCCACTGGTAACCTCTAAAACGAACCACAAACACTTGGGCTCTGAACTTGTTTAGGCAACTAAAACTTCCAACGTACACAGCCTCTCTTGCTCAATCTGGCCAAAGATCAACACTGAAATTGCGAACGTCCAGCGATTGCTCCTACACTAAAGGTGCCAGCCCTGAATGCTGTTGCTCGTCCTCATCTCCCACTGGTAACCTCGAAAACGAACCACAAACACTTGGGCTCTGAACATGTTTAGGCTACTAAAACTTCCAACGTACACAGCCTCTCCTGCTCGAGCTGGCCAAAGTTCAACACTGAAATTGCGAACGTCCAGCGATTGCTCCTACACTAAAGGTGCCAGCCCTGAATGCTGCTGCTGGTCCTCATCTCCCACTGGTAACCTCTAAAACGAACAACAAACACTTGGGCTCTGAACTTGTTTAGGCTACTAAAACTTCCAACGTACACAGCCTCTCCTGCTCGAGCTGGCCAAAGATCAACACCGAAATTGCGAACGTCCAGCGATTGCTCCTACACTAAAGGTGCCAGCCCTGAAAGCTCTTGCTGGTCCTCATCTCCCACTGGTAACCTCTAAAACGAACCACAAACACATGGGCTCTGAACTTGTTTAGGCTACTAAAACTTCCAACGTACACAGCCTCTCCTGCTCGAGCTGGCCAAAGTTCAACACCGAAATTGCGAACGTCCAGCGATTGCTCCTACACTAAAGGTGCCAGCCCTGAATGCTGTTGCTCGTCCTCATCTCCCACTGGTAACCTCTAAAACGAACAACAAACACTTGGGCTCTGAACTTGTTTAGGCTACTAAAACTTCCAACGTACACAGCCTCTCCTGCTCGAGCTGCCCAAAGTTCAACACCGAAAATTGCGAACGTCCAGCGATTGCTCCTACACTAAATTTGTCAGCCCTGAATGCTGTTGCTCGTCCTCATCTCCCACTGGTAACCTCTAAAACGAACCACAAACACTTGGCCTCTGAACTTGTTTAGGCAACTAAAACTTCAAACGTACACAGCCTCTCCTGCTCGAGCTGCCCAAAGTTCAACACCGAAATTGCGAACGTCCAGCGATTGCTCCTACACTAAAGGTGCCAGCCCTGAAAGCTGTTGCTCGTCCTCATCTCCCACTGGTAACCTCTAAAACGAACCACAAACACTTGGGCTCTGAACTTGTTTAGGCTACTAAAACCTTCCAACGTACACAGCCTCTCCTGCTCGAGCTGCCCAAAGTTCAACACCGAAATTGCGAACGTCCAGCGATTGCTCCTACACTAAAGGTGCCAACCCTGAAAGCTGTTGCTGGTCCTCATCTCCCACTGGTAACCTCTAAAACGAACCACAAACACTTGGGCTCTGACTTGTTTAGGCTACTAAAACTTCCAACGTACACAGCCTCTCTTGCTCAATCTGGCCAAAGATCAACACTGAAATTGCGAATGTCCAGCGATTGCTCCTACACTAAAGGTGCCAGCCCTGAATGCTGTTGCTGGTCCTCATCTCCCACTGGTAACCTCTAAAACGAACCACAAACACTTGGGCTCCGAACTTGTTTAGGCTACTAAAACTTCCAACGTACACAGCCTCTCCTGCTCGAGCCGGCCAAAGTTCAACACCGAAATTGCGAATGTCCAGCGATTGCTCCTACACTAAAGGTGCCAGCCCTGAAAGCTGTTGCTGGTCCTCATCTCCCACTGGTAACCTCTAAAACGAACCACAAACACTTGGGCTCCGAACTTGTTTAGGCTACTAAAACTTCCAACGTACACAGCCTCTCCTGCTCGAGCTGCCCAAAGTTCAACACCGAAATTGCGAACGTCCAGCGATTGCTCCTACACTAAAGGTGCCAGCCCTGAATGCTGTTGCTGGTCCTCATCTCCCACTGGTAACCTCTAAAACAAACCACAAACACTTGGGCTCCGAACTTGTTTAGGCTACTAAAACTTCCAACGTACACAGCCTCTCCTGCTCGAGCTGGCCAAAGTTCAACACCGAAATTGCAAACGTCCAGCGATTGCTCCTACACTAAAGGTGCCAGCCCTGAATGCTGTTGCTCGTCCTCATCTCCCACTGGTAACCTCTAAAACGAACCACAAACACTTGGGCTCTGAACTTGTTTAGGCTACTAAAACTTCCAACGTACACAACCTCTCCTGCTCAAGCTGGCCAAAGTTCAACACTGAAATTGCGAACGTCCAGCGATTGCTCCTACACTAAAGGTGCCAGCCCTGAATGCTGCTGCTGGTCCTCATCTCCCACTGGTAACCTCTAAAACGAACCACAAACACTTGGGCTCTGAACTTGTTTAGGCTACTAAAACTTCCACGTACACAGCCTCTCCTGCTCGAGCTGGCCAAAGTTCAACACTGAAATTGCAAACGTCCAGCGATTGCTCATACACTAAAGGTGCCAGCCCTGAAAGCTGTTGCTCGTCCTCATCTCCACTGGTAACTCTAAAACGAACCACAAACACTTGGGCTCTGAACTTGTTTAGGCTACTAAAACTTCCAACGTACACAGCCTCTCCTGCTCGAGCTGCCCAAAGTTCAACACCGAAATTGCGAACGTCCAGCGATTGCTCCTACACTAAAGGTGCCAACCCTGAAAGCTGTTGCTGGTCCTCATCTCCCACTGGTAACCTCTAAAACGAACCACAAACACTTGGGCTCTGAACTTGTTTAGGCTACTAAAACTTCCAACGTACACAGCCTCTCTTGCTCAATCTGGCCAAAGATCAACACTGAAATTGCGAACGTCCAGCGATTGCTCCTACACTAAAGGTGCCAGCCTGAATGCTGTTGCTGGTCCTCATCTCCCACTGGTAACCTCTAAAACGAACCACAAACACTTGGGGCTCCGAACTTGTTTAGGCTACTAAAACTTCCAACGTACACAGCCTCTCCTGCTCGAGCTGCCCAAAGTTCAACACCGAAATTGCGAACGTCCAGCGATTGCTCCTACACTAAAGGTGCCAGCCCTGAATGCTGTTGCTGGTCCTCATCTCCCACTGGTAACCTCTAAAACGAACCACAAACACTTGGGCTCCGAACTTGTTTAGGCTACTAAAACTTCCAACGTACACAGCCTCTCCTGCTCGAGCTGCCCAAAGTTCAACACCGAAATTGCGAACGCCCAGCGATTGCTCCTACACTAAAGGTGCCAGCCCTGAATGCTGTTGCTGGTCCTCATCTCCCACTGGTAACCTCTAAAACAAACCACAAACACTTGGGCTCCGAACTTGTTTAGGCTACTAAAACTTCCAACGTACACAGCCTCTCCTGCTCGAGCTGCCCAAAGTTCAACACCGAAATTGCGAACGCCCAGCGATTGCTCCTACACTAAAGGTTGCCAGCCCTGAATGCTGTTGCTGGTCCTCATCTCCCACTGGTAACCTCTAAAACAAACCACAAACACTTGGGCTCCGAACTTGTTTAGGCTACTAAAACTTCCAACGTACACAGCCTCTCCTGCTCGAGCTGCCCAAAGTTCAACACCGAAATTGCGAACGTCCAGCGATTGCTCCTACACTAAAGGTGCCAGGCCTGAAAGCTGTTGCTGGTCCTCATCTCCCACTGGTAACCTCTAAAACGAACCACAAACACTTGGGCTCTGAACTTGTTTAGGCTACTAAAACTTCCAACGTACACAGCCTCTCTTGCTCAATCTGGCCAAAGATCAACACTGAAATTGCGAACGTCCAGCGATTGCTCCTACACTAAAGGTGCCAGCCCTGAATGCTGTTGCTGGTCCTCATCTCCCACTGGTAACCTCTAAAACGAACCACAAACACTTGGGCTCCGAACTTGTTTAGGCTACTAAAACTTCCAACGTACACAGCCTCTCCTGCTCGAGCCGGCCAAAGTTCAACACCGAAATTGCGAACGTCCAGCGATTGCTCCTACACTAAAGGTGCCAGCCCTGAAAGCTGTTGCTGGTCCTCATCTCCCACTGGTAACCTCTAAAACGAACCACAAACACTTGGGCTCCGAACTTGTTTAGGCTACTAAAACTTCCAACGTACACAGCCTCTCCTGCTCGAGCTGCCCAAAGTTCAACACCGAAATTGCGAACGCCCAGCGATTGCTCCTACACTAAAGGTGCCAGCCCTGAATGCTGTTGCTGGTCCTCATCTCCCACTGGTAACTCTAAAAACAAACACAAACACTTGGGCTCCGAACTTGTTTAGGCTACTAAAACTTCCAACGTACACAGCCTCTCCTGCTCGAGCTGGCCAAAGTTCAACACCGAAATTGCAAACGTCCAGCGATTGCTCCTACACTAAGGTGCCAGCCCTGAATGCTGTTGCTCGTCCTCATCTCCCACTGGTAACCTCTAAAACGAACCACAAACACTTGGGCTCTGAACTTGTTTAGGCTACTAAAACTTCCAACGTACACAACCTCTCCTGCTCAAGCTGGCCAAAGTTCAACACTGAAATTGCGAACGTCCAGCGATTGCTCCTACACTAAAGGTGCCAGCCCTGAATGCTGCTGCTGGTCCTCATCTCCCACTGGTAACCTCTAAAACGAACCACAAACACTTGGCTCTGAACTTGTTTAGGCTACTAAAACTTCCAACGTACACAGCCTCTCCTGCTCGAGCTGGCCAAAGTTCAACACTGAAATTGCAAACGTCCAGCGATTGCTCATACACTAAAGGTGCCAGCCCTGAAAGCTGTTGCTCGTCCTCATCTCCCACTGGTAACCTCTAAAACGAACCACAAACACTTGGGCTCTGAACTTGTTTAGGCTACTAAAACTTCCAACGTACACAGCCTCTCCTGCTCGAGCTGCCCAAAGTTCAACACCGAAATTGCGAACGTCCAGCGATTGCTCCTACACTAAAGGTGCCAACCCTGAAAGCTGTTGCTGGTCCTCATCTCCCACTGGTAACCTCTAAAACGAACCACAAACACTTGGGCTCTGAACTTGTTTAGGCTACTAAAACTTCCAACGTACACAGCCTCTCTTGCTCAATCTGCCAACGATCAACACTGAAATTGCGAACGTCCAGCGATTGCTCCTACACTAAAGGTGCCAGCCCTGAATGCTGTTGCTGGTCCTCATCTCCCACTGGTAACCTCTAAAACGAACCACAAACACTTGGGCTCCGAACTTGTTTAGGCTACTAAAACTTCCAACGTACACAGCCTCTCCTGCTCGAGCTGCCCAAAGTTCAACACCGAAATTGCGAACGTCCAGCGATTGCTCCTACACTAAAGGTGCCAGCCCTGAATGCTGTTGCTGGTCCTCATCTCCCACTGGTAACCTCTAAAACAAACCACAAACACTTGGGCTCCGAACTTGTTTAGGCTACTAAAACTTCCAACGTACACAGCCTCTCCTGCTCGAGCTGGCCAAAGTTCAACACCGAAATTGCAAACGTCCAGCGATTGCTCCTACACTAAAGGTGCCAGCCCTGAATGCTGTTGCTCGTCCTCATCTCCCACTGGTAACCTCTAAAACGAACCACAAACACTTGGCTCTGAACTTGTTTAGGCTACTAAAACTTCCAACGTACACAACCTCTCCTGCTCAAGCTGGCCAAAGTTCAACACTGAAATTGCGAACGTCCAGCGATTGCTCCTACACTAAAGGTGCCAGCCATGGCCCCACGTGCCCCATAGATCAGGACAGTCCCAGCGTGGAAAGCAAAGTGATGTCTGTGGGCAGCCCTGCCAACTCTACCCCGTTGCAGACAGAAGGATTTGGGCAGAGTTCAACCCCCAATAATCGAGCAGTTAGCCCAGTTTCCCAAGGGTAGCAATAGCTCAGCTGCAGACCCCAAAGGTCCTCCCCAGCAGGTGTCTGGTGGGGACCCATCTAATTTGGGTGAGAATCCAGATGGACTGTCACAGGAGCAGCTGGAGCATCGAGAGCGCTCGTTGCAGACCCTGAGAGACATACAGCGCATGCTTTTCCTGATGGAGAAGGAGTTTGCGGGCGGAGGTTGGCAAGGGGGGCCAAAGCGGAGGGCCGCCTCCAAATGCTGGTGTGCTGGATGGTCCCCAAAAGAAACCTGAAGGGCCCGATACAGGCCATGATGGCTCAATCCCAAAGTTTAGGCAAAGGGTCAGGGTCTCGGACAGATGGAGGGGCTCCGTTTGGCCCTCAAGGACACAGGGACATGCCCTTTTCCCCAGATGAAATGGGGCCACCACCAATGAACTCCAGTCAGGACCCATAGGCCCAGACCACCTGGACCACATGACTCCCGAGCAGGTGGCCTGGCTCAAACTGCAGCAGGAGTTTTATGAGGAGAAGAGAGAGAAAGCAAGAGCAGGTGGTTGTGCAGCAGTGTTCCTTGCAGGACATGATGGTCCATCAGCATGGGCCTCGTGGGGTGGTCCGAGGCCCTCCCCCTCCCTACCAGATGACCCCTGGGGAGGGCTGGGGACCTGGGGGTCCAGAGCCCCTTCCCTGAAGGCATGAACATGTCGCACTCTCTGCCCCCCAGGGGCATGGCCCCTCATCCCAACATGCCCGGGAGCCAGATGCGCCTGCCTGGTTTTGCAGGAATGATGAACCCTGATATAGAGGGCCCCAGTGTCCCAAATCCTGCTTCCCGGCCTGGGCTTTCGGGAGTTAGTTGGCCAGATGAAGTGCCAAAAATCCCAGATGGACGAAACTTCCCTCCTGGCCAGGGTGTCTTCAGCGGCCCTGGCCGAGGGGAGCGGTTCCCCAATCCACAGGGCCTGCCCGAAGAGACTCTATCAGCAGCAGCTGGCTGAGAAACAGATGGGCCTCCCTCCTGGCCTGAACATGGAAGGCATCAGGCCTGGCATGGAGATAACAGAATGATGCCCTCCCAGAGACACATGGAGCCTGGGAACAACCCCATCTTCCCTCGCATGCCAGTGGAAGGGCCGATGAGCCCCTCCAGGGGGGACTTCCCGAAAGGAATACCCCCACAAATGGCCTCTAGCAGGGAGCTGGAGTTTGGGATGGGCCCCCGGCAGCATGAAGGGGGACATGGGCATGAATGTCAGCATGGGATCCAACCCACCCCTGGTCCCTCAGAAGCTGAGGGAGGCAGGAGTTGGGCCGGAAGAGATGATGAAACTGCGCCCCGGCGTCTCGGAGATGCTCTCCTCTCAGCAGAAAATGGTGCCGCTGCCGTTTGGGGAGCACCCGCAGCAGGAGTATGGCATGGGTCCCAGGCCTTTCCTTCCCATGTCTCAGGGCCCAGGAGTCGGTCTCCGAAATCTCAGAGAACAGATCGGGCCTGACCAAAGGACTAACAACCGGCTCAGCCACATGCCGCCACTACCTCTCAATCCCACCAGTAACCCTAATAGCCTCAACACTGCTCCCCCTGCACAGCGCAGCCTCGGCCGCAAGCCCTTGGATATCTCCGCAGCTGGTCAGGTGCATTCACCAGGAATCAACCCCCTGAAATCCCCCACGATGCGCCAGGTCCAGTCTCCCATGATGGGGTCTCCCTCAGGGAACCTCAAGTCCCCTCAAACGCCCTCCCAGCTGGCAGGAATGCTTGCGGGCCCCACTGCCGCAGCTGCCGCTGCCTCCATTAAGTCCCCCCCTGTCTTGGGGTCTGCTGCTGCTTCTCCTGTCCACCTCAAGTCTCCGTCTCTCCCCGCACCTTCTCCCGGATGGACTTCGTCTCCAAAGCCTCCTTTGCAGAGCCCTGGGATTCCCCCGAACCACAAGGCATCTCTCACCATGTCTTCTCCAGCCATGCTGGGGAACGTGGAGTCGGGTGAGTGCCGCCTCTGCTAGCCCGACTAGGCTCTTCGGTTCTCGTCGGGTTACCCTGAGGTGTGCAGCAAGGGGAGAGGGAGGAGGTTTCTTGCAGGGTGGCAGTGCTGCGAGGCTGAGTGGTGCTTGGTCCAAGGGTCTGGTTGGTGGCTACACAAGCGGAGCCCAAGTGCTTTTTCTCCTCCTGTTGTATTTGTGGGTTTGCACTGTGCATCCCGTGTGTCAGGGTGAGGGCTGGTCACTCGGATGTGAACGTGAAAGGGTGGGGTCAAGAGGTGTGAAAAGACGTGGAGTGTTAATGGGAGAAATCTCTCCTCGGAAGGGTTTTTGGCTGTTCTGCTACAGCTCCTGGTGGCTGTAGCTTTGTGGAGAAGTTCCTGCTGATGTTATGAAAATGCTTTGAAATAAAGGCTCCTATGAATTGATGCTGAGCATAGTTAGCCAGTCGTGTATCTAGATATGGTTCAGGTATGGTTATGGCT
>NW_026776290.1:0-142772 GCF_030936135.1 Gavia stellata | reverse complement strand
TGGGAAGCGATGATACGTCTGGACCTTTGAGTGTCTAAAGAAGTTCAGAGCCCAAGTGTTTGTGGTTCGTTTGAGAGGTTAGCAGTGGGAGATGAGAACCAGCAAGAGCTTTCAGGGCTGGCACCTTTAGACTAGGAGCAATTGCTGGACGTTCACAATTTCGGTGTGGAGCTCTGGCCAGATTGAGCAGGAGATTGAGTGTATGTTGGAACCTTTAGTAGTTTAAACAAGTTCAGAGCCCAAGTGTTTGTGGTTCGTTTGAGAGGTTACCAGTGGGAGATGAGGACCAGCAAGAGCTTTCAGGGCTGGCACCTTTAGACTAGGAGCAATCACTGGACATTCGCAATTTCAGTGTTGAGCTCTGAGGTGAATTAGCGAGGGGAAGCGATGATACGTCTGGCCCTTTGAGTGTCTAAAGAAGTTCAGAGCCAAGTGTTTGTGGTTCGTTTGAGAGGTTACCAGTGGGAGATGAGAACCAGCAAGAGCATTCAGGGCTGGCACCTTTAGACTAGGAGCAATCGCTGGACGTTCGCAATTTCAGATTTGAGCTCTGAGGTGAATTAGCGAGGGGAAGCGATGATACGTCTGGCCCTTTGAGTGTCTAAAGAAGTTCAGAGCCCAAGTGTTTGTGGTTCGTTTGAGAGGTTACCAGTGGGAGATGAGAACCAGCAAGAGCTTTCAGGGCTGGCACCTTTAGACTAGGAGCAATTGCTGGACGTTCACAATTTCGGTGTGGAGTCCTGGCCAGATTGAGCAGGAGAGCGAGTGTATGTTGGAACCTTTAGTAGTCTAAAGAAGTTCAGAGCCCAAGTGTTTGTGGTTCGTTTGAGAGGTTACCAGTGGGAGATGAGGAGCAGCAAGAGCTTTCAGGGCTGGCACCTTCAGTCTAGGAGCAATCGGTGAACGTTCGCAATTTCAGTGTTGAGCTCTGACGTGAACTAGCGAGGGGAAGCGATGATACGTCTGCACCTTTGAGAGTCTAAAGAAGTTCAGAGCCCAAGTATTTGTGGTTCGTTTGAGAGGTTACCAGTGGGAGATGAGGACCAGCAAGAGCTTTCAGGGCTGGCACCTTTAGACTAGCAGCAATCGCTGGACGTTCACAATTTCGGTGTGGAGTCCTGGCCAGATTGAGCAGGAGAGAGAGTGAATGTTGGAACCTTTAGTAGTCTAAACAAGTTCAGAGCCCAAGTGTTTGTGGTTCGTTTGAGAGGTTACCAGTGGGAGATGAGGACCAGCAAGAGCTTTGAGGGGTGGCACCTTTAGACTAGGAGCAATTGCTGGACGTTCACAATTTCGGTGTGGAGCTCTGGCCAGATTGAGCAGGAGATTGAGTGTATGTTGGAACCTTTAGTAGTGTAAACAAGTTCAGAGCCCAAGTGTTTGCGGTTCGTTTGAGAGGTTACCAGTGGGAGATGAGGAGCAGCAAGAGCTTTCAGGGCTGGCACCTTCAGTCTAGGAGCAATCGCTGGACGTTCGCAATTTCAGGGTTGCGCTCTGACGTGAATTAGCGAGGGGAAGCGATGATACGTCTGGACCTTTGAGTGTCTAAAGAAGTTCAGAGCCCAAGTATTTGTGGTTCGTTTGAGAGGTTACCAGTGGGAGATGAGGAGCAGCAAGAGCTTTCAGGGCTGGCACCTTTAGACTAGGAGCAATCGCTGGACGTTCACAATTTCAGATTTGAGCTCTGAGGTGAATTAGCGAGGGGAAGCGATGATACGTCTGGACCTTTGAGTGTCTAAAGATGTTCAGAGCCCAAGTGTTTGTGGTTCATTTGAGAGGTTACCAGTGGGAGATGAGGAGCAGCAAGAGCTTTCAGGGCTGGCACCTTTAGAGTAGGAACAATCGCTGGACGTTCGCAATTTCAGTGTTGAGCTCTGACGTGAATTAGTGAGTGGAAGCGATCATACGTCTGGACCTTTGAGTGTCTAAAGAAGTTCAGAGCCCAAGTGTTTGTGGTTCGTTTGAGAGGTTACCAGTGGGAGATGAGGAGCAGCAAGAGCTTTCAGGGCTGGCACCTTTAGACTAGGAGCAATCGCTGGACGTTCGCAATGTCGGTGTGGAGCTCTGGCCAGATTGAGCAGGAGATTGAGTGTATGTTGGAACCTTTAGTAGTGTAAACAAGTTCAGAGCCCAAGTGTTTGTGGTTCGTTTGAGAGGTTACCAGTGGGAGATGAGGACCAGCAAGAGCTTTCAGGACTGGCACCTTTAGACTAGGAGCAATCGCTGGACGTTCGCAATTTCAGATTTGAGCTCTGAGGTGAAGTAGCGAGGGGAAGCGATGATACGTCTGGACCTTTGAGTGTCTAAAGAAGTTCAGAGCCCAAGTGTTTGTGGTTCGTTTGAGAGGTTAGCAGTGGGAGATGAGAACCAGCAAGAGCTTTCAGGGCTGGCACCTTTAGACTAGGAGCAATTGCTGGACGTTCACAATTTCGGTGTGGAGCTCTGGCCAGATTGAGCAGGAGATTGAGTGTATGTTGGAACCTTTAGTAGTTTAAACAAGTTCAGAGCCCAAGTGTTTGTGGTTCGTTTGAGAGGTTACCAGTGGGAGATGAGGACCAGCAAGAGCTTTCAGGGCTGGCACCTTTAGACTAGGAGCAATCACTGGACATTCGCAATTTCAGTGTTGAGCTCTGAGGTGAATTAGCGAGGGGAAGCGATGATACGTCTGGCCCTTTGAGTGTCTAAACAGGTTCAGAGCCCAAGTGTTTGTGGTTCGTTTGAGAGGTTACCAGTGGGAGATGAGAACCAGCAAGAGCTTTCAGGGCTGGCACCTTTAGACTAGGAGCAATTGCTGGACGTTCACAATTTCGGTGTGGAGCTCTGGCCAGATTGAGCAGGAGAGCGAGTGTATGTTGGAACCTTTAGTAGTGTAAACAAGTTCAGAGCTCAAGTGTTTGTGGTTCGTTTGAGAGGTTACCAGTGGGAGATGAGGACCAGCAAGAGCTTTCAGGGCTGGCACCTTTAGACTAGGAGCAATCGCTGGACGTTCACAATTTCAGATTTGAGCTCTGACGTGAATTAGTGAAAGGAAGCGATGATACCTCTGTACCTTTGAGTGTCTAAAGAAGTTCAGAGCCCAAGTGTTTGTGGTTCGTTTGAGAGGTTACCAGTGGGAGATGAGGACCAGTAAGAGCTTTCAGGGCTGGCACCTTTAGAGTAGGAGCAATCGCTGGACGTTCGCAATTTCAGTGTTGAGCTCTGACGTGAACTAGCGAGGGGAAGCGATGATACGTCTGGCCCTTTGAGTGTCTAAACAAGTTCAGAGCCCAAGTGTTTGTGGTTCGTTTGAGAGGTTCCCAGTGGGAGATGAGGACCAGCAAGAGCTTTCAGGGCTGGCACCTTTAGACTAGGAGCAATCGCTGGACGTTCACAATTTCGGTGTGGAGTCCTGGCCATATTGAGCAGGAGAGAGAGTGAATGTTGGAAACTTTAGTAGTCTAAACAAGTTCAGAGCCCAAGTGTTTGTGGTTCGTTTGAGAGGTTACCAGTGGGAGATGAGGAGCAGCAAGAGCTTTCAGGGCTGGCACCTTCAGTCTAGGAGCAATCGGTGGACGTTCGCAATTTCAGTGTTGAGCTCTGACGTGAATTAGTGAGTGGAAGCGATGATACGTCTGCACCTTTGAGTGTCTAAAGAAGTTCAGAGCCCAAATGTTTGTGGTTCGTTTGAGAGGTTACCAGTGGGAGATGAGGAGCAGCAAGAGCTTTCAGGGCTGGCACCTTTAGACTAGGAGCAATCGCTGGACCTTCGCAATGTCAGTGTGGAGCTCTGGCCAGATTGAGCAGGAGATTGAGTGTATGTTGGAACCTTTGAGTGTCTAAACAAGTTCAGAGCCCAAGTGTTTGTGGTTCGTTTGAGAGGTTACCAGCGGGAGATGAGGACCAGCAAGAGCTTTCAGGGCTGGCACCTTTAGACTAGGAGCAATCGCTGGACGTTCACAATTTCACGGTTTCGCTCTGACTTGAATTAGCGAGGGGAAGCGATGATACGTCTGGCCCTTTGAGTGTCTAAACAAGTTCAGAGCCCAAGTGTTTGTGGTTCGTTTGAGAGGTTACCAGTGGGAGATGAGGACCAGCAAGAGCTTTCAGGGCTGGCACCTTTAGACTAGGATCAATCGCTGGACGTTCGCAATTTCAGATTTGAGCTCTGAGGTGAATTAGCGAGGGGAAGCGATGATACGTCTGGACCTTTGAGTGTCTAAAGAAGTTCAGAGCCCAAGTGTTTGTGGTTCGTTTGAGAGGTTAGCAGTGGGAGATGAGAACCAGCAAGAGCTTTCAGGGCTGGCACCTTTAGACTAGGAGCAATCGCTGGACGTTCACAATTTCGTTGTGGAGCTCTGGCCAGATTGAACAGGAGAGCGAGTGTATGTTGGAACCTTTAGTAGTCTAAACAAGTTCAGAGCCCAAGTGTTTGTGGTTCGTTTGAGAGGTTACCAGTGGGAGATGAGGAGCAGCAAGAGCTTTCAGGGCTGGCACCTTTAGAGTAGGAACAATCGCTGGACGTTCGCAATTTCAGTGTTGAGCTCTGACGTGAATTAGTGAAAGGAAGCGATGATACGTCTGGACCTTTGAGTGTCTAAAGAAGTTCAGAGCCCAAGTGTTTGTGGTTCGTTTGAGAGGTTACCAGTGGGAGATGAGGAGCAGCAAGAGCTTTCAGGGCTGGCACCTTTAGACTAGGAGCAATCGCTGGACGTTCGCAATGTCGGTGTGGAGCTCTGGCCAGATTGAGCAGGAGATTGAGTGTATGTTGGAACCTTTAGTAGTCTAAACAAGTTCAGAGCCCAAGTGTTTGTGGTTCGTTTGAGAGGTTACCAGTGGGAGATGAGGACCAGCAAGAGCTTTCAGGACTGGCACCTTTAGACTAGGAGCAATCGCTGGACGTTCGCAATTTCAGATTTGAGCTCTGAGGTGAAGTAGCGAGGGGAAGCGATGATACGTCTGGACCTTTGAGTGTCTAAAGAAGTTCAGAGCCCAAGTGTTTGTGGTTCGTTTGAGAGGTTAGCAGTGGGAGATGAGAACCAGCAAGAGCTTTCAGGGCTGGCACCTTTAGACTAGGAGCAATTGCTGGACGTTCACAATTTCGGTGTGGAGCTCTGGCCAGATTGAGCAGGAGATTGAGTGTATGTTGGAACCTTTAGTAGTTTAAACAAGTTCAGAGCCCAAGTGTTTGTGGTTCGTTTGAGAGGTTACCAGTGGGAGATGAGGACCAGCAAGAGCTTTCAGGGCTGGCACCTTTAGACTAGGAGCAATCACTGGACATTCGCAATTTCAGTGTTGAGCTCTGAGGTGAATTAGCGAGGGGAAGCGATGATACGTCTGGCCCTTTGAGTGTCTAAACAGGTTCAGAGCCCAAGTGTTTGTGGTTCGTTTGAGAGGTTACCAGTGGGAGATGAGAACCAGCAAGAGCATTCAGGGCTGGCACCTTTAGACTAGGAGCAATCACTGGACATTCGCAATTTCAGTGTTGAGCTCTGAGGTGAATTAGCGAGGGGAAGCGATGATACGTCTGGACCTTTGAGTGTCTAAAGAAGTTCAGAGCCCAAGTGTTTGTGGTTCGTTTGAGAGGTTACCAGTGGGAGATGAGAACCAGCAAGAGCTTTCAGGGCTGGCACCTTTAGACTAGGAGCAATTGCTGGACGTTCACAATTTCGGTGTGGAGCTCTGGCCAGATTGAGCAGGAGAGCGAGTGTATGTTGGAACCTTTAGTAGTGTAAACAAGTTCAGAGCCCAAGTGTTTGTGGTTCGTTTGAGAGGTTACCAGTGGGAGATGAGGACCAGCAAGAGCTTTCAGGACTGGCACCTTTAGACTAGGAGCAATCGCTGGACGTTCACAATTTCAGATTTGAGCTCTGACGTGAATTAGTGAAAGGAAGCGATGATACCTCTGGACCTTTGAGTGTCTAAAGAAGTTCAGAGCCCAAGTGTTTGTGGTTCGTTTGAGAGGTTACCAGTGGGAGATGAGGACCAGTAAGAGCTTTCAGGGCTGGCACCTTTAGAGTAGGAGCAATCGCTGGACGTTCGCAATTTCAGTGTTGAGCTCTGACGTGAACTAGCGAGGGGAAGCGATGATACGTCTGGCCCTTTGAGTGTCTAAACAAGTTCAGAGCCCAAGTGTTTGTGGTTCGTTTGAGAGGTTACCATTGGGAGATGAGGACCAGCAAGAGCTTTCAGGGCTGGCACCTTTAGACTAGGAGCAATCGCTGGACGTTCACAATTTCGGTGTGGAGTCCTGGCCATATTGAGCAGGAGAGAGAGTGAATGTTGGAAACTTTAGTAGTCTAAACAAGTTCAGAGCCCAAGTGTTTGTGGTTCGTTTGAGAGGTTACCAGTGGGAGATGAGGAGCAGCAAGAGCTTTCAGGGCTGGCACCTTCAGTCTAGGAGCAATCGGTGGACGTTCGCAATTTCAGTGTTGAGCTCTGACGTGAATTAGTGAGTGGAAGCGATGATACGTCTGCACCTTTGAGTGTCTAAAGAAGTTCAGAGCCCAAATGTTTGTGGTTCGTTTGAGAGGTTACCAGTGGGAGATGAGGAGCAGCAAGAGCTTTCAGGGCTGGCACCTTTAGACTAGGAGCAATCGCTGGACCTTCGCAATGTCAGTGTGGAGCTCTGGCCAGATTGAGCAGGAGATTGAGTGTATGTTGGAACCTTTGAGTGTCTAAACAAGTTCAGAGCCCAAGTGTTTGTGGTTCGTTTGAGAGGTTACCAGCGGGAGATGAGGACCAGCAAGAGCTTTCAGGGCTGGCACCTTTAGACTAGGAGCAATCGCTGGACGTTCGAATTTCACGGTTTCGCTCTGACTTGAATTAGCGAGGGGAAGCGATGATACGTCTGGCCCTTTGAGTGTCTAAACAAGTTCAGAGCCCAAGTGTTTGTGGTTCGTTTGAGAGGTTACCAGTGGGAGATGAGGACCAGCAAGAGCTTTCAGGGCTGGCACCTTTAGACTAGGAGCAATCGATGGACGTTCGCAATTTCAGATTTGAGCTCTGAGGTGAATTAGCGAGGGGAAGCGATGATACGTCTGGACCTTTGAGTGTCTAAAGAAGTTCAGAGCCCAAGTGTTTGTGGTTCGTTTGAGAGGTTAGCAGTGGGAGATGAGAACCAGCAAGAGCTTTCAGGGCTGGCACCTTTAGACTAGGAGCAATCGCTGGACGTTCACAATTTCGTTGTGGAGCTCTGGCCAGATTGAACAGGAGAGCGAGTGTATGTTGGAACCTTTAGTAGTCTAAACAAGTTCAGAGCCCAAGTGTTTGTGGTTCGTTTGAGAGGTTACCAGTGGGAGATGAGGACCAGAAAGAGCTTTCAGGGCTGGCACCTTTAGATTAGGAGCATTCGCTGGACGTTCGCAATTTCAGATTTGAGCTCTGACGTGAACTAGCGAGGGGAAGCGATGATACGTCTGGACCTTTGAGAGTCTAAAGAAGTTCAGAGCCCAAGTGTTTGTGGTTCGTTTGAGAGGTTACCAGTGGGAGATGAGGACCAGCAAGAGCTTTCAGGGCTGGCACCTTTAGAGTAGGAGCAATCGCTGGACGTTCGCAATTTCAGTGTTGAGCTCTGACGTGAATTAGTGAGTGGAAGCGATGATACGTCTGGACATTTGAGTGTCTAAAGAAGTTCAGAGCCCAAGTGTTTGTGGTTCGTTTGAGAGGTTACCAGTGGGAGATGAGGAGCAGCAAGAGCTTTCAGGGCTGGCACCTTTAGACTAGGAGCAATCGCTGGACCTTCGCAATGTCGGTGTGGAGCTCTGGCCAGATTGAGCAGGAGATTGAGTGTATGTTGGAACCTTTAGTAGTCTAAACAAGTTCAGAGCCCAAGTGTTTGTGGTTCGTTTGAGAGGTTACCAGTGGGAGATGAGGACCAGCAAGAGCTTTCAGGACTGGCACCTTTAGACTAGGAGCAATCGCTGGACGTTCGCAATTTCAGATTTGAGCTCTGAGGTGAAGTAGCGAGGGGAAGCGATGATACGTCTGGACCTTTGAGTGTCTAAAGAAGTTCAGAGCCCAAGTGTTTGTGGTTCGTTTGAGAGGTTAGCAGTGGGAGATGAGAACCAGCAAGAGCTTTCAGGGCTGGCACCTTTAGACTAGGAGCAATTGCTGGACGTTCACAATTTCGGTGTGGAGCTCTGGCCAGATTGAGCAGGAGATTGAGTGTATGTTGGAACGTTTAGTAGTTTAAACAAGTTCAGAGCCCAAGTGTTTGTGGTTCGTTTGAGAGGTTACCAGTGGGAGATGAGGACCAGCAAGAGCTTTCAGGGCTGGCACCTTTAGACTAGGAGCAATCACTGGACATTCGCAATTTCAGTGTTGAGCTCTGAGGTGAATTAGCGAGGGGAAGCGATGATACGTCTGGCCCTTTGAGTGTCTAAACAGGTTCAGAGCCCAAGTGTTTGTGGTTCGTTTGAGAGGTTACCAGTGGGAGATGAGAACCAGCAAGAGCATTCAGGGCTGGCACCTTTAGACTAGGAGCAATCACTGGACATTCGCAATTTCAGTGTTGAGCTCTGAGGTGAATTAGCGAGGGGAAGCGATGATACGTCTGGACCTTTGAGTGTCTAAAGAAGTTCAGAGCCCAAGTGTTTGTGGTTCGTTTGAGAGGTTACCAGTGGGAGATGAGAACCAGCAAGAGCTTTCAGGGCTGGCACCTTTAGACTAGGAGCAATTGCTGGACGTTCACAATTTCGGTGTAGAGCTCTGGCCAGATTGAGCAGGAGAGCGAGTGTATGTTGGAACCTTTAGTAGTGTAAACAAGTTCAGAGCCCAAGTGTTTGTGGTTCGTTTGAGAGGTTACCAGTGGGAGATGAGGACCAGCAAGAGCTTTCAGGACTGGCACCTTTAGACTAGGAGCAATCGCTGGACGTTCACAATTTCAGATTTGAGCTCTGACGTGAATTAGTGAAAGGAAGCGATGATACCTCTGGACCTTTGAGTGTCTAAAGAAGTTCAGAGCCCAAGTGTTTGTGGTTCGTTTGAGAGGTTACCAGTGGGAGATGAGGACCAGTAAGAGCTTTCAGGGCTGGCACCTTTAGAGTAGGAGCAATCGCTGGACGTTCGCAATTTCAGTGTTGAGCTCTGACGTGAACTAGCGAGGGGAAGCGATGATACGTCTGGCCCTTTGAGTGTCTAAACAAGTTCAGAGCCCAAGTGTTTGTGGTTCGTTTGAGAGGTTACCATTGGGAGATGAGGACCAGCAAGAGCTTTCAGGGCTGGCACCTTTAGACTAGGAGCAATCGCTGGACGTTCACAATTTCGGTGTGGAGTCCTGGCCATATTGAGCAGGAGAGAGAGTGAATGTTGGAAACTTTAGTAGTCTAAACAAGTTCAGAGCCCAAGTGTTTGTGGTTCGTTTGAGAGGTTACCAGTGGGAGATGAGGAGCAGCAAGAGCTTTCAGAGCTGGCACCTTCAGTCTAGGAGCAATCGGTGGACGTTCGCAATTTCAGTGTTGAGCTCTGACGTGAATTAGTGAGTGGAAGCGATGATACGTCTGCACCTTTGAGTGTCTAAAGAAGTTCAGAGCCCAAATGTTTGTGGTTCGTTTGAGAGGTTACCAGTGGGAGATGAGGAGCAGCAAGAGCTTTCAGGGCTGGCACCTTTAGACTAGGAGCAATCGCTGGACCTTCGCAATGTCAGTGTGGAGCTCTGGCCAGATTGAGCAGGAGATTGAGTGTATGTTGGAACCTTTGAGTGTCTAAACAAGTTCAGAGCCCAAGTGTTTGTGGTTCGTTTGAGAGGTTACCAGCGGGAGATGAGGACCAGCAAGAGCTTTCAGGGCTGGCACCTTTAGACTAGGAGCAATCGCTGGACGTTCGAATTTCACGGTTTCGCTCTGACTTGAATTAGCGAGGGGAAGCGATGATACGTCTGGCCCTTTGAGTGTCTAAACAAGTTCAGAGCCCAAGTGTTTGTGGTTCGTTTGAGAGGTTACCAGTGGGAGATGAGGACCAGCAAGAGCTTTCAGGGCTGGCACCTTTAGACTAGGAGCAATCGATGGACGTTCGCAATTTCAGATTTGAGCTCTGAGGTGAATTAGCGAGGGGAAGCGATGATACGTCTGGACCTTTGAGTGTCTAAAGAAGTTCAGAGCCCAAGTGTTTGTGGTTCGTTTGAGAGGTTAGCAGTGGGAGATGAGAACCAGCAAGAGCTTTCAGGGCTGGCACCTTTAGACTAGGAGCAATCGCTGGACGTTCACAATTTCGTTGTGGAGCTCTGGCCAGATTGAACAGGAGAGCGAGTGTATGTTGGAACCTTTAGTAGTCTAAACAAGTTCAGAGCCCAAGTGTTTGTGGTTCGTTTGAGAGGTTACCAGTGGGAGATGAGGACCAGAAAGAGCTTTCAGGGCTGGCACCTTTAGATTAGGAGCATTCGCTGGACGTTCGCAATTTCAGATTTGAGCTCTGACGTGAACTAGCGAGGGGAAGCGATGATACGTCTGGACCTTTGAGAGTCTAAAGAAGTTCAGAGCCCAAGTGTTTGTGGTTCGTTTGAGAGGTTACCAGTGGGAGATGAGGACCAGCAAGAGCTTTCAGGGCTGGCACCTTTAGAGTAGGAGCAATCGCTGGACGTTCGCAATTTCAGTGTTGAGCTCTGACGTGAATTAGTGAGTGGAAGCGATGATACGTCTGGACCTTTGAGTGTCTAAAGAAGTTCAGAGCCCAAGTGTTTGTGGTTCGTTTGAGAGGTTACCAGTGGGAGATGAGGAGCAGCAAGAGCTTTCAGGGCTGGCACCTTTAGACTAGGAGCAATCGCTGGACCTTCGCAATGTCGGTGTGGAGCTCTGGCCAGATTGAGCAGGAGATTGAGTGTATGTTGGAACCTTTAGTAGTCTAAACAAGTTCAGAGCCCAAGTGTTTGTGGTTCGTTTGAGAGGTTACCAGTGGGAGATGAGGACCAGCAAGAGCTTTCAGGACTGGCACCTTTAGACTAGGAGCAATCGCTGGACGTTCGTAATTTCAGATTTGAGCTCTGACGTGAAGTAGCGAGGGGAAGCGATGATACATCTGGACCTTTGAGTGTCTAAAGAAGTTCAGAGCCCAAGTGTTTGTGGTTCGTTTGAGAGGTTACCAGTGGGAGATGAGAACCAGCAAGAGCTTTCAGGGCTGGCACCTTTAGACTAGGAGCAATTGCTGGACGTTCACAATTTCGGTGTGGAGCTCTGGCCAGATTGAGCAGGAGATTGAGTGTATGTTGGAACCTTTAGTAGTTTAAACAAGTTCAGAGCCCAAGTGTTTGTGGTTCGTTTGAGAGGTTACCAGTGGGAGATGAGAACAAGCAAGAGCTTTCAGGGCTGGCACCTTTAGACTAGGAGCAATTGCTGGACGTTCACAATTTCGGTGTGGAGTCCTGGCCAGATTGAGCAGGAGAGCGAGTGTATGTTGGAACCTTTAGTAGTCTAAAGAAGTGCAGAGCCCAAGTGTTTGTGGTTCGTTTGAGAGGTTACCAGTGGGAGATGAGGAGCAGCAAGAGCTTTCAGGGCTGGCACCTTCAGTCTAGGAGCAATCGGTGAACGTTCGCAATTTCAGTGTTGAGCTCTGACATGAACTAGCGAGGGGAAGCGATGATACGTCTGCACCTTTGAGAGTCTAAAGAAGTTCAGAGCCCAAGTGTTTGTGGTTCGTTTGAGAGGTTACCAGTGGGAGATGAGGACCAGCAAGAGCTTTCAGGGCTGGCACCTTTAGACTAGGAGCAATCGCTGGACGTTCACAATTTCGGTGTGGAGTCCTGGCCAGATTGAGCAGGAGAGAGAGTGAATGTTGGAACCTTTAGTAGTCTAAACAAGTTCAGAGCCCAAGTGTTTGTGGTTCGTTTGAGAGGTTACCAGTGGGAGATGAGGAGCAGCAAGAGCTTTCAGGGCTGGCACCTTTAGACTAGGAGCAATCGCTGGACCTTCGCAATGTCGGTGTGGAGCTCTGGCCAGATTGAGCAGGAGATTGAGTGTATGTTGGAACCTTTGAGTGTCTAAACAAGTTCAGAGCCCAAGTGTTTGTGGTTCGTTTGAGAGGTTACCAGCGGGAGATGAGGACCAGCAAGAGCTTTCAGGGCTGGCACCTTTAGACTAGGAGCAATCGCTGGACGTTCGAATTTCACGGTTTCGCTCTGACTTGAATTAGCGAGGGGAAGCGATGATACGTCTGGCCCTTTGAGTGTCTAAACAAGTTCAGAGCCCAAGTGTTTGTGGTTCGTTTGAGAGGTTACCAGTGGGAGATGAGGACCAGCAAGAGCTTTCAGGGCTGGCACCTTTAGACTAGGAGCAATCGATGGACGTTCGCAATTTCAGATTTGAGCTCTGAGGTGAATTAGCGAGGGGAAGCGATGATACGTCTGGACCTTTGAGTGTCTAAAGAAGTTCAGAGCCCAAGTGTTTGTGGTTCGTTTGAGAGGTTAGCAGTGGGAGATGAGAACCAGCAAGAGCTTTCAGGGCTGGCACCTTTAGACTAGGAGCAATCGCTGGACGTTCACAATTTCGTTGTGGAGCTCTGGCCAGATTGAACAGGAGAGCGAGTGTATGTTGGAACCTTTAGTAGTCTAAACAAGTTCAGAGCCCAAGTGTTTGTGGTTCGTTTGAGAGGTTACCAGTGGGAGATGAGGACCAGAAAGAGCTTTCAGGGCTGGCACCTTTAGATTAGGAGCATTCGCTGGACGTTCGCAATTTCAGATTTGAGCTCTGACGTGAACTAGCGAGGGGAAGCGATGATACGTCTGGACCTTTGAGAGTCTAAAGAAGTTCAGAGCCCAAGTGTTTGTGGTTCGTTTGAGAGGTTACCAGTGGGAGATGAGGACCAGCAAGAGCTTTCAGGGCTGGCACCTTTAGAGTAGGAGCAATCGCTGGACGTTCGCAATTTCAGTGTTGAGCTCTGAGGTGAATTAGTGAGTGGAAGCGATGATACGTCTGGACCTTTGAGTGTCTAAAGAAGTTCAGAGCCCAAGTGTTTGTGGTTCGTTTGAGAGGTTCCCAGTGGGAGATGAGGAGCAGCAAGAGCTTTCAGGGCTGGCACCTTTAGACTAGGAGCAATTGCTGGACGTTCGCAATTTCGGTGTGGAGTCCTGGCCAGATTGAGCAGGAGAGCGAGTGTATGTTGGAACCTTTAGTAGTCTAAACAAGTTCAGAGCCCAAGTGTTTGTGGTTCGTTTGAGAGGTTACCAGTGGGAGATGAGGACCAGCAAGAGCTTTCAGGACTGGCACCTTTAGACTAGGAGCAATCGCTGGACGTTCGTAATTTCAGATTTGAGCTCTGACGTGAAGTAGCGAGGGGAAGCGATGATACATCTGGACCTTTGAGTGTCTAAAGAAGTTCAGAGCCCAAGTGTTTGTGGTTCGTTTGAGAGGTTACCAGTGGGAGATGAGAACCAGCAAGAGCTTTCAGGGCTGGCACCTTTAGACTAGGAGCAATTGCTGGACGTTCACAATTTCGGTGTGGAGCTCTGGCCAGATTGAGCAGGAGATTGAGTGTATGTTGGAACCTTTAGTAGTTTAAACAAGTTCAGAGCCCAAGTGTTTGTGGTTCGTTTGAGAGGTTACCAGTGGGAGATGAGAACAAGCAAGAGCTTTCAGGGCTGGCACCCTTAGACTAGGAGCAATTGCTGGACGTTCACAATTTCGGTGTGGAGTCCTGGCCAGATTGAGCAGGAGAGCGAGTGTATGTTGGAACCTTTAGTAGTCTAAAGAAGTGCAGAGCCCAAGTGTTTGTGGTTCGTTTGAGAGGTTACCAGTGGGAGATGAGGAGCAGCAAGAGCTTTCAGGGCTGGCACCTTCAGTCTAGGAGCAATCGGTGAACGTTCGCAATTTCAGTGTTGAGCTCTGACATGAACTAGCGAGGGGAAGCGATGATACGTCTGCACCTTTGAGAGTCTAAAGAAGTTCAGAGCCCAAGTGTTTGTGGTTCGTTTGAGAGGTTACCAGTGGGAGATGAGGACCAGCAAGAGCTTTCAGGGCTGGCACCTTTAGACTAGGAGCAATCGCTGGACGTTCACAATTTCGGTGTGGAGTCCTGGCCAGATTGAGCAGGAGAGAGAGTGAATGTTGGAACCTTTAGTAGTCTAAACAAGTTCAGAGCCCAAGTGTTTGTGGTTCGTTTGAGAGGTTACCAGTGGGAGATGAGGACCAGCAAGAGCTTTCAGGGCTGGCACCTTTAGACTAGGAGCAATTGCTGGACGTTCACAATTTCGGTGTGGAGCTCTGGCCAGATTGAGCAGGAGAGCGAGTGTATGTTGGAACCTTTAGTAGTTTAAACAAGTTCAGAGCCCAAGTGTTTGTGGTTCGTTTGAGAGGTTACCAGTGGGAGATGAGGACCAGCAAGAGCTTTCAGGGCTGGCACCTTTAGACTAGGAGCAATCGCTGGACGTTCGCAATTTCAGGGTTGCGCTCTGACGTGAATTAGCGAGGGGAAGCGATGATACGTCTGGACCTTTGAGTGTCTAAAGAAGTTCAGAGCCCAAGTATTTGTGGTTCGTTTGAGAGGTTACCAGTGGGAGATGAGGAGCAGCAAGAGCTTTCAGGGCTGGCACCTTTAGACTAGGAGCAATCGCTGGACGTTCGCAATGTCGGTGTGGAGCTCTGGCCAGATTGAGCAGGAGATTGAGTGTATGTTGGAACCTTTAGTAGTGTAAACAAGTTCAGAGCCCAAGTGTTTGCGGTTCGTTTGAGAGGTTACCAGTGGGAGATGAGGACCAGCAAGAGCTTTCAGGACTGGCACCTTTAGACTAGGAGCAATCGCTGGACGTTCACAATTTCAGATTTGAGCTCTGAGGTGAGTTAGCGAGGGGAAGCGATGATACGTCTGGACCTTTGAGTGTCTAAAGAAGTTCAGAGCCCAAGTGTTTGTGGTTCGTTTGAGAGGTTACCAGTGGGAGATGAGGACCAGCAAGAGCTTTCAGGGCTGGCACCTTTAGAGTAGGAGCAATCGCTGGACGTTCGCAATTTCAGTGTTGAGCTCTGACGTGAATTAGTGAGTGGAAGCGATGATACGTCTGGACCTTTGAGTGTCTAAAGAAGTTCAGAGCCCAAGTGTTTGTGGTTCGTTTGAGAGGTTACCAGTGGGAGATGAGGAGCAGCAAGAGCTTTCAGGGCTGGCACCTTTAGACTAGGAGCAATCGCTGGACCTTCGCAATGTCGGTGTGGAGCTCTGGCCAGATTGAGCAGGAGATTGAGTGTATGTTGGAACCTTTAGTAGTCTAAACAAGTTCAGAGCCCAAGTGTTTGTGGTTCGTTTGAGAGGTTACCAGTGGGAGATGAGGACCAGCAAGAGCTTTCAGGACTGGCACCTTTAGACTAGGAGCAATCGCTGGACGTTCGCAATTTCAGATTTGAGCTCTGAGGTGAAGTAGCGAGGGGAAGCGATGATACGTCTGGACCTTTGAGTGTCTAAAGAAGTTCAGAGCCCAAGTGTTTGTGGTTCGTTTGAGAGGTTAGCAGTGGGAGATGAGAACCAGCAAGAGCTTTCAGGGCTGGCACCTTTAGACTAGGAGCAATTGCTGGACGTTCACAATTTCGGTGTGGAGTCCTGGCCAGATTGAGCAGGAGATTGAGTGTATGTTGGAACCTTTAGTAGTTTAAACAAGTTCAGAGCCCAAGTGTTTGTGGTTCGTTTGAGAGGTTACCAGTGGGAGATGAGGACCAGCAAGAGCTTTCAGGGCTGGCACCTTTAGACTAGGAGCAATCGCTGGACGTTCTCAATTTCAGTGTTGAGCTCTGACGTGAACTAGCGAGGGGAAGCGATGATACGTCCGGACCTTTGAGCATCTAAAGAAGTTCAGAGCCCAAGTGTTTGTGGTTCGTTTGAGAGGTTACCAGTGGGAGATGAGGACCAGCAAGAGCTTTCAGGGCTGGCACCTTTAGACTAGGAGCAATCGCTGGACATTCGCAATTTCAGTGTTGAGCTCTGAGGTGAATTAGCGGGGGGAAGCGATGATACGTCTGGCCCTTTGAGTGTCTAAACAAGTTCAGAGCCCAAGTGTTTGTGGTTCGTTTGAGAGGTTACCAGTGGGAGATGAGAACCAGCAAAAGCATTCAGGGCTGGCACCTTTAGACTAGGAGCAATCGCTGGACGTTCACAATTTCAGATTTGAGCTCTGAGGTGAATTAGCGAGGGGAAGCGATGATACGTCTGGACCTTTGAGTGTCTAAAGAAGTTCAGAGCCCAAGTGTTTGTGGTTCGTTTGAGAGGTTACCAGTGGGAGATGAGGACCAGCAAGAGCTTTCAGGACTGGCACCTTTAGACTAGGAGCAATTGCTGGACGTTCACAATTTCGGTGTGGAGTCCTGGCCAGATTGAGCAGGAGAGCGAGTGTATGTTGGAACCTTTAGTAGTCTAAAGAAGTTCAGAGCCCAAGTGTTTGTGGTTCGTTTGAGAGGTTACCAGTGGGAGATGAGGACCAGTAAGAGCTTTCAGGGCTGGCACCTTTAGAGTAGGAGCAATCGCTGGACGTTCGCAATTTCAGTGTTGAGCTCTGACGTGAACTAGCGAGGGGAAGCGATGATACGTCTGGCCCTTTGAGTGTCTAAACAATTTCAGAGCCCAAGTGTTTGTGGTTCGTTTGAGAGGTTACCAGTGGGAGATGAGGAGCAGCAAGAGCTTTCAGGGCTGGCACCTTTAGACTAGGAGCAATCGCTGGACGTTCACAATTTCGGTGTGGAGCTCTGGCCAGATTGAGCAGGAGAGCGAGTGTATGTTGGAACCTTTAGTAGTTTAAACAAGTTCAGAGCCCAAGTGTTTGTGGTTCGTTTGAGAGGTTACCAGTGGGAGATGAGGACCAGCAAGAGCTTTCAGGGCTGGCACCTTCAGTCTAGGAGCAATCGCTGGACGTTCGCAATTTCAGGGTTGCGCTCTGACGTGAATTAGCGAGGGGAAGCGATGATACGTCTGGACCTTTGAGTGTCTAAAGAAGTTCAGAGCCCAAGTATTTGTGGTTCGTTTGAGAGGTTACCAGTGGGAGATGAGGAGCAGCAAGAGCTTTCAGGGCTGGCACCTTTAGACTAGGAGCAATCGCTGGACGTTCGCAATGTCGGTGTGGAGCTCTGGCCAGATTGAGCAGGAGATTGAGTGTATGTTGGAACCTTTAGTAGTGTAAACAAGTTCAGAGCCCAAGTGTTTGCGGTTCGTTTGAGAGGTTACCAGTGGGAGATGAGGACCAGCAAGAGCTTTCAGGACTGGCACCTTTAGACTAGGAGCAATCGCTGGACGTTCACAATTTCAGATTTGAGCTCTGAGGTGAGTTAGCGAGGGGAAGCGATGATACGTCTGGACCTTTGAGTGTCTAAAGAAGTTCAGAGCCCAAGTGTTTGTGGTTCGTTTGAGAGGTTACCAGTGGGAGATGAGGACCAGCAAGAGCTTTCAGGGCTGGCACCTTTAGAGTAGGAGCAATCGCTGGACGTTCGCAATTTCAGTGTTGAGCTCTGACGTGAATTAGTGAGTGGAAGCGATGATACGTCTGGACCTTTGAGTGTCTAAAGAAGTTCAGAGCCCAAGTGTTTGTGGTTCGTTTGAGAGGTTACCAGTGGGAGATGAGGAGCAGCAAGAGCTTTCAGGGCTGGCACCTTTAGACTAGGAGCAATCGCTGGACCTTCGCAATGTCGGTGTGGAGCTCTGGCCAGATTGAGCAGGAGATTGAGTGTATGTTGGAACCTTTAGTAGTGTAAACAAGTTCAGAGCCCAAGTGTTTGTGGTTCGTTTGAGAGGTTACCAGTGGGAGATGAGGACCAGCAAGAGCTTTCAGGACTGGCACCTTTAGACTAGGAGCAATCGCTGGACGTTCGCAATTTCAGATTTGAGCTCTGAGGTGAAGTAGCGAGGGGAAGCGATGATACGTCTGGACCTTTGAGTGTCTAAAGAAGTTCAGAGCCCAAGTGTTTGTGGTTCGTTTGAGAGGTTAGCAGTGGGAGATGAGAACCAGCAAGAGCTTTCAGGGCTGGCACCTTTAGACTAGGAGCAATTGCTGGACGTTCACAATTTCGGTGTGGAGTTCTGGCCAGATTGAGCAGGAGATTGAGTGTATGTTGGAACCTTTAGTAGTTTAAACAAGTTCAGAGCCCAAGTGTTTGTGGTTCGTTTGAGAGGTTACCAGTGGGAGATGAGGACCAGCAAGAGCTTTCAGGGCTGGCACCTTTAGACTAGGAGCAATCGCTGGACGTTCTCAATTTCAGTGTTGAGCTCTGACATGAACTAGCGAGGGGAAGCGATGATACGTCCGGACCTTTGAGCATCTAAAGAAGTTCAGAGCCCAAGTGTTTGTGGTTCGTTTGAGAGGTTACCAGTGGGAGATGAGGACCAGCAAGAGCTTTCAGGGCTGGCACCTTTAGACTAGGAGCAATCGCTGGACATTCGCAATTTCAGTGTTGAGCTCTGAGGTGAATTAGCGAGGGGAAGCGATGATACGTCTGGCCCTTTGAGTGTCTAAACAAGTTCAGAGCCCAAGTGTTTGTGGTTCGTTTGAGAGGTTACCAGTGGGAGATGAGAACCAGCAAGAGCATTCAGGGCTGGCACCTTTAGACTAGGAGCAATCGCTGGACGTTCGCAATTTCAGATTTGAGCTTTGACGTGAATTAGCGAGGGGAAGCGATGATACATCTGGACCTTTGAGTGTCTAAAGAAGTTCAGAGCCCAAGTGTTTGTGGTTCGTTTGAGAGGTTACCAGTGGGAGATGAGGACCAGCAAGAGCTTTCAGGGCTGGCACCTTTAGACTAGGAGCAATTGCTGGACGTTCACAATTTCGGTGTGGAGTCCTGGCCAGATTGAGCAGGAGAGCGAGTGTATGTTGGAACCTTTAGTAGTCTAAAGAAGTTCAGAGCCCAAGTGTTTGTGGTTCGTTTGAGAGGTTACCAGTGGGAGATGAGGACCAGTAAGAGCTTTCAGGGCTGGCACCTTTAGAGTAGGAGCAATCGCTGGACGTTCGCAATTTCAGTGTTGAGCTCTGACGTGAACTAGCGAGGGGAAGCGATGATACGTCTGGCCCTTTGAGTGTCTAAACAATTTCAGAGCCCAAGTGTTTGTGGTTCGTTTGAGAGGTTACCAGTGGGAGATGAGGACCAGCAAGAGCTTTCAGGGCTGGCACCTTTAGACTAGGAGCAATCGCTGGACGTTCACAATTTCGGTGTGGAGTCCTGGCCAGATTGAGCAGGAGAGAGAGTGAATGTTGGAACCTTTAGTAGTCTAAACAAGTTCAGAGCCCAAGTGTTTGTGGTTCGTTTGAGAGGTTACCAGTGGGAGATGAGGAGCAGCAAGAGCTTTCAGGGCTGGCACCTTCAGTCTAGGAGCAATCGGTGGACGTTCGCAATTTCAGTGTTGAGCTCTGACGTGAATTAGTGAGTGGAAGCGATGATACGTCTGCACCTTTGAGTGTCTAAAGAAGTTCAGAGCCCAAATGTTTGTGGTTCGTTTGAGAGGTTACCAGTGGGAGATGAGGACCAGCAAGAGCATTCAGGGCTGGCACCTTTAGAGTAGGAGCAATCGCTGGACGTTCGCAATTTCAGATTTGAGCTCTGACGTGAATTAGCGAGGGGAAGCGATGATACGTCTGGACCTTTGAGTGTCTAAAGAAGTTCAGAGCCCAAGTGTTTGTGGTTCGTTTGAGAGGTTACCAGTGGGAGATGAGAACCAGCAAGAGCTTTCAGGGCTGGCACCTTTAGACTAGGAGCAATTGCTGGACGTTCACAATTTCGGTGTGGAGTCCTGGCCAGATTGAGCAGGAGATTGAGTGTATGTTGGAACCTTTAGTAGTCTAAAGAAGTTCAGAGCCCAAGTGTTTGTGGTTCGTTTGAGAGGTTACCAGTGGGAGATGAGGACCAGCAAGAGCTTTCAGGACTGGCACCTTTAGACTAGGAGCAATCGCTGGACGTTCACAATTTCAGATTTGAGCTCTGACGTGAATTAGTGAGTGGAAGCGATGATAGGTCTGGACCTTTGAGTGTCTAAAGAAGTTCAGAGCCCAAGTGTTTGTGGTTCGTTTGAGAGGTTACCAGTGGGAGATGAGGACCAGTAAGAGCTTTCAGGGCTGGCACCTTTAGAGTAGGAGCAATCGCTGGACGTTCGCAATTTCAGATTTGAGCTCTGACGTGAACTAGCGAGGGGAAGCGATGATACGTCTGGCCCTTTGAGTGTCTAAACAATTTCAGAGCCCAAGTGTTTGTGGTTCGTTTGAGAGGTTACCAGTGGGAGATGAGGACCAGCAAGAGCTTTCAGGGCTGGCACCTTTAGACTAGGAGCAATCGCTGGACGTTCACAATTTCGGTGTGGAGTCCTGGCCAGATTGAGCAGGAGAGAGAGTGAATGTTGGAACCTTTAGTAGTCTAAACAAGTTCAGAGCCCAAGTGTTTGTGGTTCGTTTGAGAGGTTACCAGTGGGAGATGAGGAGCAGCAAGAGCTTTCAGGGCTGGCACCTTCAGTCTAGGAGCAATCGGTGGACGTTCGCAATTTCAGTGTTGAGCTCTGACGTGAATTAGTGAGTGGAAGCGATGATACGTCTGCACCTTTGAGTGTCTAAAGAAGTTCAGAGACCAAATGTTTGTGGTTCGTTTGAGAGGTTACCAGTGGGAGATGAGGACCAGCAAGAGCTTTCAGGGCTGGCACCTTTAGACTAGGAGCAATCGCTGGACCTTCGCAATGTCGGTGTGGAGCTCTGGCCAGATTGAGCAGGAGATTGAGTGTATGTTGGAACCTTTGAGTGTCTAAACAAGTTCAGAGCCCAAGTGTTTGTGGTTCGTTTGAGAGGTTACCAGTGGGAGATGAGGACCAGCAAGAGCTTTCAGGGCTGGCACCTTTAGACTAGGAGCAATCGCTGGACGTTCGAATTTCACGGTTTCGCTCTGACTTGAATTAGTGAGGGGAAGCGATGATACGTCTGGCCCTTTGAGTGTCTAAACAAGTTCAGAGCCCAAGTGTTTGTGGTTCGTTTGAGAGGTTACCAGTGGGAGATGAGAACCAGCAAGAGCATTCAGGGCTGGCACCTTTAGACTAGGAGCAATCGCTGGACGTTCGCAATTTCAGATTTGAGCTCTGAGGTGAATTAGCGAGGGGAAGCGATGATACGTCTGGCCCTTTGAGTGTCTAAACAAGTTCAGAGCCCAAGTGTTTGTGGTTCGTTTGAGAGGTTACCAGTGGGAGATGAGAACCAGCAAGAGCTTTCAGGGCTGGCACCTTTAGACTAGGAGCAATTGCTGGACGTTCACAATTTCGGTGTGGAGCTCTGGCCAGATTGAGCAGGAGAGCGAGTGTATGTTGGAACCTTTAGTAGTCTAAAGAAGTTCAGAGCCCAAGTGTTTGTGGTTCGTTTGAGAGGTTACCAGTGGGAGATGAGGACCAGCAAGAGCTTTCAGGACTGGCACCTTTAGACTAGGAGCAATCACTGGACGTTCACAATTTCAGATTTGAGCTCTGACGTGAATTAGTGAAAGGAAGCGATGATACGTCTGGACCTTTGAGTGTCTAAAGAAGTTCAGAGCCCAAGTGTTTGTGGTTCGTTTGAGAGGTTACCAGTGGGAGATGAGGACCAGTAAGAGCTTTCAGGGCTGGCACCTTTAGAGTAGGAGCAATCGCTGGACGTTCGCAATTTCAGTGTTGAGCTCTGACGTGAACTAGCGAGGGGAAGCGATGATACGTCTGGCCCTTTGAGTGTCTAAACAATTTCAGAGCCCAAGTGTTTGTGGTTAGTTTGAGAGGTTACCAGTGGGAGATGAGGACCAGCAAGAGCTTTCAGGGCTGGCACCTTTAGACTAGGAGCAATCGCTGGACGTTCACAATTTCGGTGTGGAGTCCTGGCCAGATTGAGCAGGAGAGAGAGTGAATGTTGGAACCTTTAGTAGTCTAAACAAGTTCAGAGCCCAAGTGTTTGTGGTTCGTTTGAGAGGTTACCAGTGGGAGATGAGGAGCAGCAAGAGCTTTCAGGGCTGGCACCTTTAGACTAGGAGCAATCGCTGGACGTTCGCAATTTCAGTGTTGAGCTCTGACGTGAATTAGCGAGGGGAAGCGATGATACGTCTGGACCTTTGATTGTCTAAAGAAGTTCAGAGCCCAAGTGGTTGTGGTTCGTTTGAGAGGTTACCAGTGGAGATGAGAACCAGCAAGAGCTTTCAGGGCTGGCACCTTTAGACTAGGAGCAATCGGTGGACGTTCACAATTTCGGTGTGTATCTCTGGCCAGATTGAGCAGGAGAGCGAGTGTATGTTGGAACCTTTAGTAGTCTAAAGAAGTTCAGAGCCCAAGTGTTTGTGGTTCGTTTGAGAGGTTACCAGTGGGAGATGAGGACCAGAAAGAGCTTTCAGGACTGGCACCTTTAGATTAGGAGCATTCGCTGGACGTTCGCAATTTCAGATTTGAGCTCTGACGTGAATTAGTGAAAGGAAGCGATGATACGTCTGGACCTTTGAGTGTCTAAAGAAGTTTAGAGCCCAAGTGTTTGTGGTTCGTTTGAGAGGTTACCAGTGGGAGATGAGGACCAGTAAGAGCTTTCAGGGCTGGCACCTTCAGTCTAGGAGCAATCGGTGGACGTTCGCAATTTCAGTGTTGAGCTCTGACGTGAACTAGCGAGGGGAAGCGATGATACGTCTGGACCTTTGAGAGTCTAAAGAAGTTCAGAGCCCAAGTGTTTGTGGTTCGTTTGAGAGGTTACCAGTGGGAGATGAGGACCAGCAAGAGCTTTCAGGGCTGGCACCTTTAGACTAGGAGCAATCGGTGGACGTTCGCAATGTCGGTGTGGAGCTCTGGCCAGATTGAACAGGAGAGCGAGTGTATGTTGGTACCTTTAGTAGTCTAAACAATTTCAGAGCCCAAGTGTTTGTGGTTCGTTTGAGAGGTTACCAGTGGGAGATGAGGACCAGCAAGAGCTTTCAGGGCTCGCACCTTTAGACTAGGAGCAATCGCTGGACGTTCGCAATTTCAGATTTGAGCTTTGACGTGAATTAGCGAGGGGAAGCGATGATACGTCTGGACCTTTGAGTGTCTAAAGAAGTTCAGAGCCCAAGTGTTTGTGGTTCGTTTGAGAGGTTACCAGTGGGAGATGAGGAGCAGCAAGAGCTTTCAGGACTGGCACCTTTAGACTAGGAGCAATCGCTGGACGTTCACAATTTCAGATTTGAGCTCTGACGTGAATTAGTGAAAGGAAGCGATGATACGTCTGGACCTTTGAGTGTCTAAAGAAGTTCAGAGCCCAAGTGTTTGTGGTTCGTTTGAGAGGTTACCAGTGGGAGATGAGGACCAGTAAGAGCTTTCAGGGCTGGCACCTTTAGACTAGGAGCAATCGCTGGACGTTCGCAATTTCATTGTTGAGCTCTGACGTGAACTAGCGAGGGGAAGCGATGATACGTCTGGCCCTTTGAGTGTCTAAACAATTTCAGAGCCCAAGTGTTTGTGGTTCGTTTGAGAGGTTACCAGTGGGAGATGAGGACCAGCAAGAGCTTTCAGGGCTGGCACCTTTAGACTAGGAGCAATCGCTGGACGTTCACAATTTCGGTGTGGAGTCCTGGCCAGATTGAGCAGGAGAGAGAGTGAATGTTGGAACCTTTAGTAGTCTAAACAAGTTCAGAGCCCAAGTGTTTGTGGTTCGTTTGAGAGGTTACCAGTGGGAGATGAGGAGCAGCAAGAGCTTTCAGGGCTGGCACCTTCAGTCTAGGAGCAATCGGTGGACGTTCGCAATTTCAGTGTTGAGCTCTGACGTGAATTAGTGAGTGGAAGCGATGATACGTCTGCACCTTTGAGTGTCTAAAGAAGTTCAGAGCCCAAGTGTTTGTGGTTCGTTTGAGAGGTTACCAGTGGGAGATGAGGACCAGCAAGAGCTTTCAGGGCTGGCACCTTTAGACTAGGAGCAATCACTGGACGTTCGCAATGTCGGTGTGGAGATCTGGCCAGATTGAGCAGGAGATTGAGTGTATGTTGGAACCTTTGAGTGTCTAAACAAGTTCAGAGCCCAAGTGTTTGTGGTTCGTTTGAGAGGTTACCAGTGGGAGATGAGGACCAGCAAGAGCTTTCAGGGCTGGCACCTTTAGACTAGGAGCAATCGCTGGACGTTCGAATTTCACGGTTTCGCTCTGACCTGAATTAGCGAGGGGAAGCGATGATACGTCTGGCCCTTTGAGTGTCTAAACAAGTTCAGAGCCCAAGTGTTTGTGGTTCGTTTGAGAGGTTACCAGTGGGAGATGAGGAGCAGCAAGAGCTTTCAGGGCTGGCACCTTTAGACTAGGAGCAATCGCTGGACGTTCGCAATTTCACTGTTGAGCTCTGAGGTGAATTAGCGAGGGGAAGCGATGATACGTCTGGCCCTTTGAGTGTCTAAACAATTTCAGAGCCCAAGTGTTTGTGTTTCGTTTGAGAGGTTACCAGTGGGAGATGAGGAGCAGCAAGAGCTTTCAGGGCTGGCACCTTTAGACTAGGAGCAATCGGTGGACGTTCGCAATGTCGGTGTGGAGCTCTGGCCAGATTGAACAGGAGAGCGAGTGTATGTTGGTACCTTTAGTAGTCTAAACAAGTTCAGAGCCCAAGTGTTTGTGGTTCGTTTGAGAGGTTACCAGTGGGAGATGAGGACCAGCAAGAGCTTTGAGGGCTCGCACCTTTAGACTAGGAGCAATCGCTGGACGTTCGCAATTTCAGATTTGAGCTTTGACGTGAATTAGCGAGGGGAAGCGATGATACGTCTGGACCTTTGAGTGTCTAAAGAAGTTCAGAGGCCAAGTGTTTGTGGTTCGTTTGAGAGGTTACCAGTGGGAGATGAGGACCAGCAAGAGCTTTCAGGGCTGGCACCTTTATACTAGGAGCAATCGCTGGACGTTCACGATTTCAGTTTTGAGCTCTGACGTGAATTAGTGAAAGGAAGCGATGATACGTCTGGACCTTTGAGTGTCTAAAGAAGTTCAGAGCCCAAGTGTTTGTGGTTCGTTTGAGAGGTTACCAGTGGGAGATGAGGACCAGTAAGAGCTTTCAGGGCTGGCACCTTTAGACTAGGAGCAATCGCTGGACGTTCGCAATTTCATTGTTGAGCTCTGACGTGAACTAGCGAGGGGAAGCGATGATACGTCTGGCCCTTTGAGTGTCTAAACAATTTCAGAGCCCAAGTGTTTGTGGTTCGTTTGAGAGGTTACCAGTGGGAGATGAGGACCAGCAAGAGCTTTCAGGGCTGGCACCTTTAGACTAGGAGCAATCGCTGGACGTTCACAATTTCGGTGTGGAGTCCTGGCCAGATTGAGCAGGAGAGAGAGTGAATGTTGGAACCTTTAGTAGTCTAAACAAGTTCAGAGCCCAAGTGTTTGTGGTTCGTTTGAGAGGTTACCAGTGGGAGATGAGGAGCAGCAAGAGCTTTCAGGGCTGGCACCTTCAGTCTAGGAGCAATCGGTGGACGTTCGCAATTTCAGTGTTGAGCTCTGACGTGAATTAGTGAGTGGAAGCGATGATACGTCTGCACCTTTGAGTGTCTAAAGAAGTTCAGAGCCCAAGTGTTTGTGGTTCGTTTGAGAGGTTACCAGTGGGAGATGAGGACCAGCAAGAGCTTTCAGGGCTGGCACCTTTAGACTAGGAGCAATCGCTGGACCTTCGCAATGTCGGTGTGGAGATCTGGCCAGATTGAGCAGGAGATTGAGTGTATGTTGGAACCTTTGAGTGTCTAAACAAGTTCAGAGCCCAAGTGTTTGTGGTTCGTTTGAGAGGTTACCAGTGGGAGATGAGAACCAGCAAGAGCATTCAGGGCTGGCACCTTTAGACTAGGAGCAATCGCTGGACGTTCGCAATTTCAGATTTGAGCTCTGACGTGAATTAGCGAGGGGAAGCGATGATACGTCTGGACCTTTGAGTGTCTAAAGAAGTTCAGAGCCCAAGTGTTTGTGGTTCGTTTGAGAGGTTACCAGTGGGAGATGAGAACCAGCAAGAGCTTTCAGGGCTGGCACCTTTAGACTAGGAGCAATTGCTGGACGTTCACAATTTCGGTGTGGAGTCCTGGCCAGATTGAGCAGGAGAGCGAGTGTATGTTGGAACCTTTAGTAGTCTAAACAAGTTCAGAGCCCAAGTGTTTGTGGTTCGTTTGAGAGGTTACCAGTGGGAGATGAGGACCAGCAAGAGCTTTCAGGACTGGCACCTTTAGACTAGGAGCAATCACTGGACGTTCACAATTTCAGATTTGAGCTCTGACGTGAATTAGTGAAAGGAAGCGATGATACGTCTGGACCTTTGAGTGTCTAAAGAAGTTCAGAGCCCAAGTGTTTGTGGTTCGTTTGAGAGGTTACCAGTGGGAGATGAGGACCAGCAAGAGCTTTCAGGGCTGGCACCTTTAGAGTAGGAGCAATCGCTGCACGTTCGCAATTTCAGTGTGGAGTCCTGGCCAGATTGAGCAGGAGAGAGAGTGAATGTTGGAACCTTTAGTAGTCTAAACAAGTTCAGAGCCCAAGTGTTTGTGGTTCGTTTGAGAGGTTACCAGTGGGAGATGAGGAGCAGCAAGAGCTTTCAGGGCTGGCACCTTCAGTCTAGGAGCAATCGGTGGACGTTCGCAATTTCAGTGTTGAGCTCTGACGTGAATTAGTGAGTGGAAGCGATGATACGTCTGCACCTTTGAGTGTCTAAACAAGTTCAGAGCCCAAGTGTTTGTGGTTCGTTTGAGAGGTTACCAGTGGGAGATGAGGACCAGCAAGAGCTTTCAGGGCTGGCACCTTTAGACTAGGAGCAATCGCTGGACGTTCGAATTTCACGGTTTCGCTCTGACTTGAATTAGCGAGGGGAAGCGATGATACGTCTGGCCCTTTGAGTGTCTAAACAAGTTCAGAGCCCAAGTGTTTGTGGTTCGTTTGAGAGGTTACCAGTGGGAGATGAGGACCAGCAAGAGCTTTCAGGGCTGGCACCTTTAGACTAGGAGCAATCGCTGGACGTTCGCAATTTCAGATTTGAGCTCTGAGGTGAATTAGCGAGGGGAAGCGATGATACGTCTGGTCCTTTGAGTGTCTAAAGAAGTTCAGAGCCCAAGTGTTTGTGGTTCGTTTGAGAGGTTACCAGTGGGAGATGAGAACCAGCAAGAGCTTTCAGGGCTGGCACCTTTAGACTAGGAGCAATCGCTGGACGTTCACAATTTCGGTGTGGAGCTCTGGCCAGATTGAGCAGGAGAGCGAGTGTATGTTGGAACCTTTATTAGTCTAAAGAAGTTCAGAGCCCAAGTGTTTGTGGTTCGTTTGAGAGGTTACCAGTGGGAGATGAGGACCAGAAAGAGCTTTCAGGACTGGCACCTTTAGATTAGGAGCATTCGCTGGACGTTCGCAATTTCAGATTTGAGCTCTGACGTGAATTAGTGAAAGGAAGCGATGATACGTCTGGACCTTTGAGTGTCTAAAGAAGTTTAGAGCCCAAGTGTTTGTGGTTCGTTTGAGAGGTTACCAGTGGGAGATGAGGACCAGTAAGAGCTTTCAGGGCTGGCACCTTCAGTCTAGGATCAATCGGTGGACGTTCGCAATTTCAGTGTTGAGCTCTGACGTGAACTAGCGAGGGGAAGCGATGATACCTCTGGACCTTTGAGAGTCTAAAGAAGTTCAGAGCCCAAGTGTTTGTGGTTCGTTTGAGAGGTTACCAGTGGGAGATGAGGACCAGCAAGAGCTTTCAGGGCTGGCACCTTTAGACTAGGAGCAATCGCTGGACGTTCGCAATTTCACTGTTGAGCTCTGAGGTGAATTAGCGAGGGGAAGCGATGATACGTCTGGCCCTTTGAGTGTCTAAACAATTTCAGAGCCCAAGTGTTTGTGTTTCGTTTGAGAGGTTACCAGTGGGAGATGAGGAGCAGCAAGAGCTTTCAGGGCTGGCACCTTTAGACTAGGAGCAATCGCTGGACGTTCGCAATGTCGGTGTGGAGCTCTGGCCAGATTGAACAGGAGAGCGAGTGTATGTTGGAACCTTTAGTAGTCTAAACAAGTTCAGAGCCCAAGTGTTTGTGGTTCGTTTGAGAGGTTACCAGTGGGAGATGAGGACCAGCAAGAGCTTTCAGGGTTCGCACTTTTAGACTAGGAGCAATCGCTGGACGTTCGCAATTTCAGATTTGAGCTTTGACGTGAATTAGCAAGGGGAAGCGTTGATACGTCTGGACCTTTGAGTGTCTAAAGAAGTTCAGAGCCCAAGTGTTTGTGGTTCGTTTGAGAGGTTACCAGTGGGAGATGAGGACCAGTAAGAGCTTTCAGGGCTGGCACCTTTAGAGTAGGAGCAATCGCTGGACGTTCGCAATTTCAGTGTTGAGCTCTGACGTGAACTAGCGAGGGGAAGCGATGATACGTCTGGCCCTTTGAGTGTCTAAACAATTTCAGAGCCCAAGTGTTTGTGGTTCGTTTGAGAGGTTACCAGTGGGAGATGAGGACCAGCAAGAGCTTTCAGGGCTGGCACCTTTAGACTAGGAGCAATCGCTGGACGTTCACAATTTCGGTGTGGAGTCCTGGCCAGATTGAGCAGGAGAGAGAGTGAATGTTGGAACCTTTAGTAGTCTAAACAAGTTCAGAGCCCAAGTGTTTGTGGTTCGTTTGAGAGGTTACCAGTGGGAGATGAGGAGCAGCAAGAGCTTTCAGGGCTGGCACCTTCAGTCTAGGAGCAATCGGTGGACGTTCGCAATTTCAGTGTTGAGCTCTGACGTGAATTAGTGAGTGGAAGCGATGATACGTCTGGACCTTTGAGTGTCTAAAGAAGTTCAGAGCCCAAGTGTTTGTGGTTCGTTTGAGAGGTTACCAGTGGGAGATGAGGACCAGCAAGAGCTTTCAGGGCTGGCACCTTTAGACTAGGAGCAATCACTGGACATTCGCAACTTCAGTGTTGAGCTCTGAGGTGAATTAGCGAGGGGAAGCGATGATACGTCTGGCCCTTTGAGTGTCTAAAGAAGTTCAGAGCCCAAGTGTTTGTGGTTCGTTTGAGAGGTTACCAGTGGGAGATGAGGACCAGCAAGAGCTTTCAGGGCTGGCACCTTTAGACTAGGAGCAATCGCTGGACATTCGCAATTTCAGATTTGAGCTCTGAGGTGAATTAGCGAGGGGAAGCGATGATACGTCTGGCCCTTTGAGTGTCTAAAGAAGTTCAGAGCCCAAGTGTTTGTGGTTCGTTTGAGAGGTTACCAGTGGGAGATGAGAACCAGCAAGAGCTTTCAGGGCTGGCACCTTTAGACTAGGAGCAACCGCTGAACGTTCACAATTTCGGTGTGGAGCTCTGGCCAGATTGAGCAGGAGAGCGAGTGTATGTTGGAACCTTTAGTAGTCTAAAGAAGTTCAGAGCCCAAGTGTTTGTGGTTCGTTTGAGAGGTTACCAGTGGGAGATGAGGACCAGCAAGAGCTTTCAGGACTGGCACCTTTAGACTAGGAGCAATCGCTGGACGTTCACAATTTCAGATTTGAGCTCTGAGGTGAATTAGCGAGGGGAAGCGATGATACGTCTGGACCTTTGAGTGTCTAAAGAAGTTCAGAGCCCAAGTGTTTGTGGTTCGTTTGAGAGGTTACCAGTGGGAGATGAGGAGCAGCAAGAGCTTTCAGGGCTGGCACCTTTAGACTAGGAGCAATCGCTGGACGTTCGCAATTTCAGTGTTGAGCTCTGACGTGAATTAGTGAGTGGAAGCGATGATACGTCTGGACCTTTGAGTGTCTAAAGAAGTTCAGAGCCCAAGTGTTTGTGGTTCGTTTGAGAGGTTACCAGTGGGAGATGAGGACCAGCAAGAGCTTTCAGGGCTGGCACCTTTAGACTAGGAGCAATCGCTGGACGTTCGCAATTTCAGTGTTGAGCTCTGAGGTGAATTAGCGAGGGGAAGCGATGATACGTCTGGCCCTTTGAGTGTCTAAACAGGTTCAGAGCCCAAGTGTTTGTGGTTCGTTTGAGAGGTTACCAGTGGGAGATGAGGACCAGCAAGAGCTTTCAGGGCTGGCACCTTTAGACTAGGAGCAATCGCTGGACGTTCGCAATTTCAGATTTGAGCTCTGAGGTGAATTAGCGAGGGGAAGCGATGATACGTCTGGACCTTTGAGTGTCTAAACAAGTTCAGAGCCCAAGTGTTTGTGGTTCGTTTGAGAGGTTACCAGTGGGAGATGAGAACCAGCAAGAGCTTTCAGGGCTGGCACCTTTAGACTAGGAGCAATCGCTGGACGTTCACAATTTCGGTGTGGAGCTCTGGCCAGATTGAGCAGGAGAGCGAGTGTATGTTGGAACCTTTATTAGTCTAAAGAAGTTCAGAGCCCAAGTGTTTGTGGTTCGTTTGAGAGGTTACCAGTGGGAGATGAGGACCAGAAAGAGCTTTCAGGACTGGCACCTTTAGATTAGGAGCATTCGCTGGACGTTCGCAATTTCAGATTTGAGCTCTGACGTGAATTAGTGAAAGGAAGCGATGATACGTCTGGACCTTTGAGTGTCTAAAGAAGTTTAGAGCCCAAGTGTTTCTGGTTCGTTTGAGAGGTTACCAGTGGGAGATGAGGACCAGTAAGAGCTTTCAGGGCTGGCACCTTCAGTCTAGGATCAATCGGTGGACGTTCGCAATTTCAGTGTTGAGCTCTGACGTGAACTAGCGAGGGGAAGCGATGATACCTCTGGACCTTTGAGAGTCTAAAGAAGTTCAGAGCCCAAGTGTTTGTGGTTCGTTTGAGAGGTTACCAGTGGGAGATGAGGAGCAGCAAGAGCTTTCAGGGCTGGCACCTTTAGACTAGGAGCAATCGCTGGACGTTCGCAATTTCACTGTTGAGCTCTGAGGTGAATTAGCGAGGGGAAGCGATGATACGTCTGGCCCTTTGAGTGTCTAAACAATTTCAGAGCCCAAGTGTTTGTGTTTCGTTTGAGAGGTTACCAGTGGGAGATGAGGAGCAGCAAGAGCTTTCAGGGCTGGCACCTTTAGACTAGGAGCAATCGCTGGACGTTCGCAATGTCCGTGTGGAGCTCTGGCCAGATTGAACAGGAGAGCGAGTGTATGTTGGAACCTTTAGTAGTCTAAACAAGTTCAGAGCCCAAGTGTTTGTGGTTCGTTTGAGAGGTTACCAGTGGGAGATGAGGACCAGCAAGAGCTTTCAGGGTTCGCACTTTTAGACTAGGAGCAATCGCTGGACGTTCGCAATTTCAGATTTGAGCTTTGACGTGAATTAGCAAGGGGAAGCGATGATACGTCTGGACCTTTGAGTGTCTAAAGAAGTTCAGAGCCCAAGTGTTTGTGGTTCGTTTGAGAGGTTACCAGTGGGAGATGAGGACCAGTAAGAGCTTTCAGGGCTGGCACCTTTAGAGTAGGAGCAATCGCTGGACGTTCGCAATTTCAGTGTTGAGCTCTGACGTGAACTAGCGAGGGGAAGCGATGATACGTCTGGCCCTTTGAGTGTCTAAACAATTTCAGAGCCCAAGTGTTTGTGGTTCGTTTGAGAGGTTACCAGTGGGAGATGAGGACCAGCAAGAGCTTTCAGGGCTGGCACCTTTAGACTAGGAGCAATCGCTGGACGTTCACAATTTCGGTGTGGAGTCCTGGCCAGATTGAGCAGGAGAGAGAGTGAATGTTGGAACCTTTAGTAGTCTAAACAAGTTCAGAGCCCAAGTGTTTGTGGTTCGTTTGAGAGGTTACCAGTGGGAGATGAGGAGCAGCAAGAGCTTTCAGGGCTGGCACCTTCAGTCTAGGAGCAATCGGTGGACGTTCGCAATTTCAGTGTTGAGCTCTGACGTGAATTAGTGAGTGGAAGCGATGATACGTCTGGACCTTTGAGTGTCTAAAGAAGTTCAGAGCCCAAGTGTTTGTGGTTCGTTTGAGAGGTTACCAGTGGGAGATGAGGACCAGCAAGAGCTTTCAGGGCTGGCACCTTTAGACTAGGAGCAATCGCTGGACGTTCGAATTTCACGGTTTCGCTCTGACTTGAATTAGCGAGGGGAAGCGATGATACGTCTGGCCCTTTGAGTGTCTAAAGAAGTTCAGAGCCCAAGTGTTTGTGGTTCGTTTGAGAGGTTACCAGTGGGAGATGAGGACCAGCAAGAGCTTTCAGGGCTGGCACCTTTAGACTAGGAGCAATCGCTGGACATTCGCAATTTCAGATTTGAGCTCTGACGTGAATTAGCGAGGGGAAGCGATGATACGTCTGGACCTTTGAGTGTCTAAAGAAGTTCAGAGCCCAAGTGTTTGTGGTTCGTTTGAGAGGTTACCAGTGGGAGATGAGAACCAGCAAGAGCTTTCAGGGCTGGCACCTTTAGACTAGGAGCAACCGCTGAACGTTCACAATTTCGGTGTGGAGCTCTGGCCAGATTGAGCAGGAGAGCGAGTGTATGTTGGAACCTTTAGTAGTCTAAAGAAGTTCAGAGCCCAAGTGTTTGTGGTTCGTTTGAGAGGTTACCAGTGGGAGATGAGGACCAGCAAGAGCTTTCAGGACTGGCACCTTTAGACTAGGAGCAATCGCTGGACGTTCACAATTTCAGATTTGAGCTCTGAGGTGAATTAGCGAGGGGAAGCGATGATACGTCTGGACCTTTGAGTGTCTAAAGAAGTTCAGAGCCCAAGTGTTTGTGGTTCGTTTGAGAGGTTACCAGTGGGAGATGAGGAGCAGCAAGAGCTTTCAGGGCTGGCACCTTTAGACTAGGAGCAATCGCTGGACGTTCGCAATTTCAGTGTTGAGCTCTGACGTGAATTAGTGAGTGGAAGCGATGATACGTCTGGACCTTTGAGTGTCTAAAGAAGTTCAGAGCCCAAGTGTTTGTGGTTCGTTTGAGAGGTTACCAGTGGGAGATGAGGACCAGCAAGAGCTTTCAGGGCTGGCACCTTTAGACTAGGAGCAATCGCTGGACGTTCGCAATTTCAGTGTTGAGCTCTGAGGTGAATTAGCGAGGGGAAGCGATGATACGTCTGGCCCTTTGAGTGTCTAAACAGGTTCAGAGCCCAAGTGTTTGTGGTTCGTTTGAGAGGTTACCAGTGGGAGATGAGAACCAGCAAGAGCATTCAGGGCTGGCACCTTTAGACTAGGAGCAATAGGTGGACGTTCTCAATTTCAGATTTGAGCTCTGAGGTGAATTAGCGAGGGGAAGCGATGGTACGACTGGACCTTTGAGTATCTAAAGAAGTTCAGAGCCCAAGTGTTTGTGGTTCGTTTGAGAGGTTCCCAGTGGGAGATGAGGACCAGCAAGAGCTTTCAGGGCTGGCACCTTTAGACTAGGAGCAATTGCTGGACGTTCACAATTTCGGTGTGGAGCTCTGGCCAGATTGAGCAGGAGAGCGAGTGTATGTTGGAACCTTTAGTAGTCTAAACACGTTCAGAGCCCAAGTGTTTGTGGTTCGTTTGAGAGGTTACCAGTGGGAGATGAGGACCAGCAAGAGCTTTCAGGGCTGGCACCTTTAGACTAGGAGCAATCGCTCGACGTTCACAATTTCGGTGTGGAGCTCTGGCCAGATTGAGCAGGAGGTTGAGTGTATGTTGGAACCTTTAGTAGTCTAAACAAGTTCAGAGCCCAAGTGTTTGTGGTTCGTTTGAGAGGTTACCAGTGGGAGATGAGGAGCAGCAAGAGCTTTCAGGGCTGGCACCTTCAGTCTAGGAGCAATCGGTGGACGTTCGCAATTTCAGTGTTGAGCTCTGACGTGAACTAGCGAGGGGAAGCGATGATACGTCTGCACCTTTGAGAGTCTAAAGAAGTTCAGAGCCCAAGTGTTTGTGGTTCGTTTGAGAGGTTACCAGTGGGAGATGAGGACCAGCAAGAGCTTTCAGGGCTGGCACCTTTAGACTAGGAGCAATCGCTGGACGTTCACAATTTCGGTGTGGAGTCCTGGCCAGATTGAGCAGGAGAGAGAGTGAATGTTGGAATCTTTAGTAGTCTAAACAAGTTCAGAGCCCAAGTGTTTGTGGTTCGTTTGAGAGGTTACCAGTGGGAGATGAGGACCAGCAAGAGCTTTCAGGGCTGGCACCTTTAGACTAGGAGCAATCGCTGGACGTTCACAATTTCGGTGTGGAGCTCTGGCCAGATTGAGCAGGAGGTTGAGTGTATGTTGGAACCTTTAGTAGTCTAAACAAGTTCAGAGCCCAAGTGTTTGTGGTTCGTTTGAGAGGTTACCAGTGGGAGATGAGGAGCAGCAAGAGCTTTCAGGGCTGGCACCTTCAGTCTAGGAGCAATCGGTGGACGTTCGCAATTTCAGTGTTGAGCTCTGACGTGAACTAGCGAGGGGAAGCGATGATACGTCTGCACCTTTGAGAGTCTAAAGAAGTTCAGAGCCCAAGTGTTTGTGGTTCGTTTGAGAGGTTACCAGTGGGAGATGAGGACCAGCAAGAGCTTTCAGGGCTGGCACCTTTAGACTAGGAGCAATCGCTGGACGTTCACAATTTCGGTGTGGAGTCCTGGCCAGATTGAGCAGGAGAGAGAGTGAATGTTGGAATCTTTAGTAGTCTAAACAAGTTCAGAGCCCAAGTGTTTGTGGTTCGTTTGAGAGGTTACCAGTGGGAGATGAGGACCAGCAAGAGCTTTCAGGGCTGGCACCTTTAGACTAGGAGCAATCGCTGGACGTTCTCAATTTCGGTGTGGAGCTCTGGCCAGATTGAGCAGGAGATTGAGTGTATGTTGGAACCTTTAGCAGTCTAAACAAGTTCAGTGCCCAAGTGTTTGTGGTTCGTTTGAGAGGCTACCAGTGGGAGATGAGGAGCAGCAAGAGCTTTCAGGGCTGGCACCTTCAGTCTAGGAGCAATCGGTGGACGTTCGCAATTTCAGTGTTGAGCTCTGACGTGAACTAGCGAGGGGAAGCGATGATACGTCTGGACCTTTGAGTGTCTAAAGAAGTTCAGAGCCCAAGTGTTTGTGGTTCGTTTGAGAGGTTACCAGTGGGAGATGAGGACCAGCAAGAGCTTTCAGGGCTGGCACCTTTAGACTAGGAGCAATCGCTGGACGTTCACAGTTTCGATGTGGAGTCCTGGCCAGATTGAGCAGGAGAGCGAGTGTATGTTGGAACCTTTAGTAGTCTAAACAAGTTCAGAGCCCAAGTGTTTGTGGTTCGTTTGAGAGGTTACCAGTGGGAGATGAGGACCAGCAAGAGCTTTCAGGGCTGGCACCTTTAGACTAGGAGCAATTGCTGGACGTTCACAATTTCGGTGTGGAGGTCTGGCCAGATTGAGCAGGAGATTGAGTGTATGTTGGAACCTTTAGTAGTGTAAACAAGTTCAGAGCCCAAGTGTTTGTGGTTCGTTTGAGAGGTTACCAGTGGGAGATGAGGACCAGCAAGAGCTTTCAGGACTGGCACCTTTAGACTAGGAGCAATCGCTGGACGTTCGCAATTTCAGTGTTGAGCTCTGACGTGAATTAGTGAGTGGAAGCGATGATACGTCTCGACCTTTGAGTGTCTAAAGAAGTTCAGAGCCCAAGTGTTTGTGGTTCGTTTGAGAGGTTCCCAGTGGGAGATGAGGACCAGCAAGAGCTTTCAGGGCTGGCACCTTTAGACTAGGAGCAATTGCTGGACGTTCACAATTTCGGTGTGGAGTCCTGGCCAGATTGAGCAGGAGAGCGAGTGTATGTTGGAACCTTTAGTAGTCTAAACAAGTTCAGAGCCCAAGTGGTTGTGGTTCGTTTGAGAGGTTACCAGTGGGAGATGAGGAGCAGCAAGAGCTTTCAGGGCTGGCACCTTCAGTCTAGGAGCAATCGGTGGACGTTCGCAATTTCAGTGTTGAGCTCTGACGTGAACTAGCGAGGGGAAGCGATGATACGTCTGCACCTTTGAGAGTCTAAACAAGTTCAGAGCCCAAGTGTTTGTGGTTCGTTTGAGAGGTTACCAGTGGGAGATGAGGACCAGCAAGATCTTTCAGGGCTGGCACCTTTAGACTAGGAGCAATCGCTGGACGTTCACAATTTCGGTGTGGAGTCCTGGCCAGATTGAGCAGGAGAGAGAGTGAATGTTGGAACCTTTAGTAGTCTAAACAAGTTCAGAGCCCAAGTGTTTGTGGTTCGTTTGAGAGGTTACCAGTGGGAGATGAGGAGCAGCAAGAGCTTTCAGGGCTGGCACCTTTAGACTAGGAGCAATTGCTGGACGTTCACAATTTCGGTGTGGAGCTCTGGCCAGATTGAGCAGGAGAGCGAGTGTATGTTGGAACATTTAGTAGTGTAAACAAGTTCAGAGCCCAAGTGTTTGCGGTTCGTTTGAGAGGTTACCAGTGGGAGATGAGGACCAGCAAGAGCTTTCAGGACTGGCACCTTTAGACTAGGAGCAATCGCTGGACGTTCGCAATATCGGTGTGGAGCTCTGAGGTGAATTAGCGAGGGGAAGCGATGATACGTCTGGACCTTTGAGTGTCTAAAGAAGTTCAGAGCCCAAGTGTTTGTGGTTCGTTTGAGAGGTTACCAGTGGGAGATGAGGAGCAGCAAGAGCTTTAAGGGCTGGCACCTTTAGAGTAGGAGCAATCGCTGGACGTTCGCAATTTCAGTGTTGAGCTCTGACGTGAATTAGTGAGTGGAAGCGATGATACGTCTGGCCCTTTGAGTGTCTAAAGAAGTTCAGAGCCCAAGTGTTTGTGGTTCGTTTGAGAGGTTACCAGTGGGAGATGAGGACCAGCAAGAGCTTTCAGGGCTGGCACCTTTAGACTAGGAGCAATCGCTGGACCTTCGCAATGTCGGTGTGGAGCTCTGGCCAGATTGAGCAGGAGATTGAGTGTATGTTGGAACCTTTAGTAGTGTAAACAAGTTCAGAGCCCAAGTGTTTGTGGTTCGTTTGAGAGGTTACCAGTGGGAGATGAGGACCAGCAAGAGCTTTCAGGACTGGCACCTTTAGACTAGGAGCAATCGCTGGACGTTCTCAATTTCAGTGTTGAGCTCTGACGTGAAGTAGCGAGGGGAAGCGATGATACGTCTGGACCTTTGAGTGTCTAAAGAAGTTCAGAGCCCAAGTGTTTGTGGTTCGTTTGAGAGGTTACCAGTGGGAGATGAGGACCAGCAAGAGCTTTCAGGGCTGGCACCTTTAGACTAGGAGCAATTGCTGGACGTTCACAATTTCGGTGTGGAGCTCTGGCCAGATTGAGCAGGAGATTGAGTGTATGTTGGAACCTTTAGTAGTTTAAACAAGTTCAGAGCCCAAGTGTTTGTGGTTCGTTTGAGAGGTTCCCAGTGGGAGATGAGGAGCAGCAAGAGCTTTCAGGGCTGGCATCTTTAGACTAGGAGCAATCGCTGGACATTCGCAATTTCAGTGTTGAGCTCTGAGGTGAATTAGCGAGGGGAAGCGATGATACGTCTGGACCTTTGAGTGTCTAAAGAAGTTCAGAGCCAAGTGTTTGTGGTTCGTTTGAGAGGTTACCAGTGGGAGATGAGAACCAGCAAAAGCATTCAGGGCTGGCACCTTTAGACTAGGAGCAATCGCTGGACGTTCGCAATTTCAGATTTGAGCTCTGAGGTGAATTAGCGAGGGGAAGCGATGATACGTCTGGCCCTTTGAGTGTCTAAAGAAGTTCAGAGCCCAAGTGTTTGTGGTTCGTTTGAGAGGTTACCAGTGGGAGATGAGAACCAGCAAGAGCTTTCAGGGCTGGCACCTTTAGACTAGGAGCAATTGCTGGACGTTCACAATTTCGGTGTGGAGTCCTGGCCAGATTGAGCAGGAGAGCGAGTGTATGTTGGAACCTTTAGTAGTCTAAACAAGTTCAGAGCCCAAGTGTTTGTGGTTCGTTTGAGAGGTTACCAGTGGGAGATGAGGACCAGCAAGAGCTTTCAGGGCTGGCACCTTCAGTCTAGGAGTAATCGGTGAACGTTCGCAATTTCAGTGTTGAGCTCTGACGTGAACTAGCGAGGGGAAGCGATGATACGTCTGGACCTTTGAGTGTCTAAACAAGTTCAGAGCCCAAGTGTTTGTGGTTCGTTTGAGAGGTTACCAGTGGGAGATGAGGACCAGCAAGAGCTTTCAGGGCAGCACCTTTAGACTAGGAGCAATCGCTGGACGTTCGCAATTTCAGATTTGAGCACTGAGGTGAATTAGCGAAGGGGAAGCGATGATACGTCTGGACCTTTGAGTGTCTAAAGAAGTTCAGAGCCCAAGTGTTTGTGGTTCGTTTGAGAGGTTACCAGTGGGAGATGAGAACCAGCAAGAGCTTTCAGGGCTGGCACCTTTAGACTAGGAGCAATCGCAGGACGTTCACAATTTCGGTGTGGAGCTCTGGCCAGATTGAGCAGGAGAGCGAGTGTATGTTGGAACCTTTATTAGTCTAAGAAGTTCAGAGCCCAAGTGTTTGTGGTTCGTTTGAGAGGTTACCAGTGGGAGATGAGGACCAGAAAGAGCTTTCAGGGACTGGCACCTTTAGATTAGGAGCATTCGCTGGACGTTCGCAATTTCAGATTTGAGCTCTGACGTGAATTAGTGAAAGGAAGCGATGATACGTCTGGACCTTTGAGTGTCTAAAGAAGTTTAGAGCCCAAGTGTTTGTGGTTCGTTTGAGAGGTTTACCAGTGGGAGATGAGACCAGTAAGAGCTTTCAGGGCTGGCACCTTCAGTCTAGGATCAATCGGTGGACGTTCGCAATTTCAGTGTTGAGCTCTGACGGTGAACTAGCGAGGGGAAGCGATGATACCTCTGGACCTTTGAGAGTCTAAAGAAGTTCAGAGCCCAAGTGTTTGTGGTTCGTTTGAGAGGTTACCAGTGGGAGATGAGGACCAGCAAGAGCTTTCAGGGCTGGCACCTTTAGACTAGGAGCAATCGCTGGACGTTCGCAATTTCACTGTTGAGCTCTGAGGTGAATTAGCGAGGGGAAGCGATGATACGTCTGGCCCTTTGAGTGTCTAAACAATTTCAGAGCCCAAGTGTTTGTGTTTCGTTTGAGAGGTACCAGTGGGAGATGAGGAGCAGCAAGAGCTTTCAGGGCTGGCACCTTTAGACTAGGAGCAATCGCTGGACGTTCGCAATGTCGGTGTGGAGCTCTGGCCAGATTGAACAGGAGAGCGAGTGTATTGTTGGAACCTTTAGTAGTCTAAACAAGTTCAGAGCCCAAGTGTTTGTGGTTCGTTTGAGAGGTTACCAGTGGGGAGATGAGGACCAGCAAGAGCTTTCAGGGTTCGCACTTTTAGACTAGGAGCAATCGCTGGACGTTCGCAATTTCAGATTTGAGCTTTGACGTGAATTAGCAAGGGAAGCGATGATACGTCTGGGACCTTGAGTGTCTAAAGAAGTTCAGAGCCCAAGTGTTTGTGGTTCGTTTGAGAGGTTACCAGTGGGAGATGAGGACCAGTAAGAGCTTTCAGGGCTGGCACCTTTAGAGTAGGAGCAATCGCTGGACGTTCGCAATTTCAGTGTTGAGCTCTGACGTGAACTAGCGAGGGGAAAGCGATGATACGTCTGGACCTTTGAGTGTCTAAAGAAGTTCAGAGCCCAAGTGTTTGTGTTCGTTTGAGAGGTTACCAGTGGGAGATGAGGACCAGCAAGAGCTTTCAGGGCTGGCACCTTTAGACTAGGAGCAATCGCTGGACGTTCACAATTTCGGTGTGGAGTCCCTGGCCAGATTGAGCAGGAGAGAGAGTGAATGTTGGAACCTTTAGTAGTCTAAACAAGTTCAGAGCCCAAGTGTTTGTGGTTCGTTTGAGAGGTTACCAGTGGGAGATGAGGAGCAGCAAGAGCTTTCAGGGCTGGCACCTTCAGTCTAGGAGCAATCGGTGGACGTTCGCAATTTCAGTGTTGAGCTTCTGACGTGAATTAGTGAGTGGAAGCGATGATACGTCTGGACCTTTGAGTGTCTAAAGAAGTTCAGAGCCAAGTGTTTTGTGGTTCGTTTGAGAGGTTACCAGTGGGAGATGAGGACCAGCAAGAGCTTTCAGGGCTGGCACCTTTAGACTAGGAGCAATCGCTGGACGTTCACAATTTCGGTGTGGAGTCCTGGCCAGATTGAGCAGGAGAGAGAGTGAATGTTGGAATCTTTAGTAGTCTAAACAAGTTCAGAGCCCAAGTGTTTGTGGTTCGTTTGAGAGGTTACCAGTGGGAGATGAGGACCAGCAAGAGCTTTCAGGGCTGGCACCTTTAGACTAGGAGCAATCGCTGGACGTTCACAATTTCAGTGTGGAGCTCTGGCCAGATTGAGCAGGAGATTGAGTGTATGTTGGAACCTTTAGCAGTCTAAACAAGTTCAGTGCCCAAGTGTTTGTGGGTTCGTTTGAGAGGCTACCAGTGGGAGATGAGGAGCAGCAAGAGCTTTCAGGGCTGGCACCTTCAGTCTAGGAGCAATCGGTGGACGTTCGCAATTTCAGTGTTGAGCTCTGACGGTGAACTAGCGAGGGGAAGCGATGATACGTCTGGACCTTTGAGTGTCTAAAGAAGTTCAGAGCCCAAGTGTTTGTGTTCGTTTGAGAGGTTACCAGTGGGAGATGAGGACCAGCAAGAGCTTTCAGGGCTGGCACCTTTAGACTAGGAGCAATCGCTGGACGTTCACAGTTTCGATGTGGAGTCCTGGCCAGATTGAGCAGGAGAGCGAGTGTATGTTGGAACCTTTAGTAGTCTAAACAAGTCAGAGCCCAAGTGTTTGTGGTTCGTTTGAGAGGTTACCAGTGGGAGATGAGGACCAGCAAGAACTTTCAGGGCTGGCACCTTTAGACTAGGAGCAATTGCTGGACGTTCACAATTTCGGTGTGGAGGTCTGGCCAGATTGAGCAGGAGATTGAGTGTATGTTGGAACCTTTAGTAGTGTAAACAAGTTCAGAGCCCAAGTGTTGTGGTTCGTTTGAGAGGTTCCCAGTGGGAGATGAGGACCAGCAAGAGCTTTCAGGACTGGCACCTTTAGACTAGGAGCAATCGCTGGACGTTTCTCAATTTCAGTGTTGAGCTCTGACGTGAAGTAGCGAGGGGAAGCGATGATACGTCTGGACCTTTGAGTGTCTAAAGAAGTTCAGAGCCCAAGTGTTTGGTGGTTCGTTTGAGAGGTTACCAGTGGGAGATGAGGACCAGCAAGAGCTTTCAGGGCTGCACCTTTAGACTAGGAGCAATTGCTGGACGTTCACATTTCGGTGTGGAGCTCTGGCCAGATTGAGCAGGAGATTGAGTGTATGTTGGAACCTTTAGTAGTTTAAACAAGTTCAGAGCCCAGTGTTTGTGGTTCGTTTTGAGAGGTTCCCAGTGGGGATGAGGAGCAGCAAGAGCTTTCAGGGCTGGCATCTTTAGACTAGGAGCAATCGCTGGACATTCGCAATTTAAGTGTTGAGCTCTGAGGTGAATTAGCGAGGGGAAGCGATGATACGTCTGGACCTTTGAGTGTCTAAAGAAGTCAGAGCCAAGTGTTTGTGGTTCGTTTGAGAGGTTACCAGTGGGAGATGAGAACCAGCAAAAGCATTCAGGGCTGGCACCTTTAGACTAGAGCAATCGCTGACGTTCGCAATTTCAGATTTGAGCTCTGAGGTGAATTAGCGAGGGAAGCGATGATACGTCTGGCCCTTTGAGTGTCTAAAGAAGTTCAGAGCCCAAGTGTTTGTGGTTCGTTTGAGAGGTTACCAGTGGGAGATGAGAACCAGCAAGAGCTTTCAGGGCTGGCACCTTTAGACTAGGAGCAATTGCTGGACGTTCACAATTTCGGTGTGGAGTCCTGGCCAGATTGAGCAGGAGAGCGAGTGTATGTTGGAACCTTTAGTAGTCTAAACAAGTTCAGAGCCCAAGTGTTTGTGGTTCGTTTGAGAGGTTACCAGTGGGAGATGAGGACCAGCAAGAGCTTTCAGGGCTGGCACCTTCAGTCTAGGAGCAATCGTGTGAACGTTCGCAATTTCAGTGTTGAGCTCTGACGTGAACTAGCGAGGGGAAGCGATGATACGTCTGGACCTTGAGTGTCTAAACAAGTTCAGAGCCCAAGTGTTTGGTGGTTCGTTTGAGAGGTTACCAGTGGGAGATGAGGACCAGCAAGAGCTTTCAGGGCTGGCACCTTTAGACTAGGAGCAATCGCTGGACGTTCGCAATTTCAGATTTGAGCTTCTGAGGTGAATTAGCGAGGGAAGCGATGATACGTCTGGACCTTTGAGTGTCCTAAAGAAGTTCAGAGCCCAAGTGTTTGTGGTTCGTTTGAGAGGTTACCAGTGGGAGATGAGGACCAGAAAGAGCTTCAGGACTGGCACCTTTAGATTAGGAGCATTCGCTGACGTTCGCAATTTCAGATTTGAGCTCTGACGTGAATTAGTGAAAGGAAGCGATGATACGTCTGGACCTTGAGTGTCTAAAGAAGTTTAGAGCCCAAGTTGTTTGTGGTTCGTTTGAGAGGTTACCAGTGGAGATGAGGACCAGTAAGAGCTTTCAGGGCTGGCACCTTCAGTCTAGGATCAATCGGTGGACGTTCGCAATTTCAGTGTTGAGGCTCTGACGTGAACTAGCGAGGGGAAGCGATGATACCTCTGGTCCATTGAGAGTCTAAAGAAGTTCAGAGCCCAAGTGTTTGTGGTTCGTTTGAGAGGTTACCAGTGGGAGAATGAGGACCAGCAAGAGCTTTCAGGGCTGGCACCTTTAGGACTAGGAGGCAATCGCTGGACGTTCGCAATTTCACTGTGAGCTCTGAGGTGAATTAGCGAGGGGAAGCGATGATACGTCTGGCCCTTTGAGTGTCTAAACAATTTCAGAGCCCAAGTGTTTTGTGTTTCGTTTGAGAGGTTACCAGTGGGAGATGAGGAGCAGCAAGAGCTTTCAGGGCTGGCACCTTTAGACTAGGAGCAATCGCTGACGTTCGCAATGTCGGGTGGAGCTCTAGGCCAGATTGAACAGTGAGAGCGAGTGTATGTTGGAACCTTAGTAGTCTAAACAAGTTCAGAGCCCAAGTGTTTGTGGTTCGTTTGAGAGGTTACCAGTGGGAGATGAGGACCAGCAAGAGCTTTCAGGGTTCGCACTTTTAGACTAGGAGCAATCGCCTGGACGTTAGCAATTTCAGATTTGAGCTTTGACGTGAATTAGCAAGGGGGAAGCGATGATACGTCTGGACCTTTGAGTGTCTAAAGAAGTTCAGAGCCCAAGTGGTTTGTGGTTCGTTTGAGAGGTTACCAGTGGGAGATGAGGACCAGTAAGAGCTTTCAGGGCTGGCACCTTTAGAGTAGAGCAATCGCTGGACGTTCGCAATTTCAGTGTTGAGCTCTGACGTGAACTAGCGAGGGGAAGCGATGATACGTCTGGGACCTTTGAGCTGTCTAAAGAAGTTCAGAGCCCAAGTGTTTGTGGTTCGTTTTGAGAGGTTACCAGTGGGAGATGAGGACCAGCAAGAGCTTCAGGGCTGGCACCTTTAGACTAGGAGCAATCGCTGGACGTTCACAATTTCGGTGTGGAGTCCTGGCCAGATTGAGCAGGAGAGAGAGTGAATGTTGGAACCTTTAGTAGTCTAAACAAGTTCAGAGCCCAAGTGTTTGTGGTTCGTTTTGAGAGGTTACCAGTGGGAGATGAGGAGCAGCAAGAGCTTTCAGGGCTGGCACCTTCAGTCTAGGAGCAATCGGTGGACGTTCGCAATTTCAGTGTTGAGCTCTGACGTGAATTAGTGAGTGGAAGCGATGATACGTCTGGACCTTTGGAGTGTCTAAAAGAAGTTCAGAGCCCAAGTGTTTGTGGTTCGTTTTGAGAGGTTACCAGTGGGAGATGAGGACCAGCAAGAGCTTTCAGGCTGGCACCTTTAGACTAGGAGCAATCGCTGGACGTTCACAATTTCGGTGTGGAGTCTGGCCAGATTGAGCAGGAGAGAGAGTGAATGTTGGAATCTTTAGTAGTCTAAACAAGTTCAGAGCCCAAGTGTTTGTGGTTCGTTTGAGAGGTTACCAGTGGGAGATGAGGACCAGCAAGAGCTTTCAGGGCTGGCACCTTTAGACTAGGAGCAATCGCTGGACGTTCACAATTTCGGTGTGGAGCTCTGGCCAGATTGAGCAGGAGATTGAGTGTATGTTGGAACCTTTAGCAGTCTAAACAAGTTCATGTGCCCAAGTGTTTGTGGTTCGTTTGAGAGGCTACCAGTGGGAGATGAGGAGCAGCAAGAGCTTTCAGGCTGGCACCTTCAGTCTAGGAGCAATCGGTGGACGTTCGCAATTTCAGTGTTGAGCTCTGACGTGAACTAGCGAGGGAAGCGATGATACGTCTGGACCTTTGAGTGTCTAAAGAAGTTCAGAGCCCAAGTGTTTGTGGTTCGTTTGAGAGGTTACCCAGTGGGAGATGAGGACCAGCAAAGAGCTTTCAGGGCTGGCACCTTTAGACTAGGGAGCAATCGCTGGACGTTCACAGTTTCGATGTGGAGTCCTGGCCAGATTGAGCAGGAGAGCGAGTGTATGTTGGAACCTTTAGTAGTCTAAACAAGTTCAGAGCCCAAGTGTTTGTGGTTCGTTTGAGAGGTTACCAGTGGGAGATGAGGACCAGCAAGAACTTTCAGGGCTGGCACCTTTAGACTAGGAGCAATTGCTGGACGTTCACAATTTCGGTGTGGAGGTCTGGCCAGGATTGAGCAGGAGATTGAGTGTATGTTGGAACCTTTAGTAGTGTAAACAAGTTCAGAGCCCAAGTGTTTGTGGTTCGTTTGAGAGGTTACCAGTGGGAGATGAGGACCAGCAAGAGCTTTCAGGACTGGCACCTTTAGACTAGGAGCAATCGCTGGACGTTCGCAATTTCAGTGTTGAGCTCTGACGTGAATTAGTGAGTGGAAGCGATGATACGTCTCGACCTTTGAGTGTCTAAAGAAGTTCAGAGCCCAAGTGTTTGTGGTTCGTTTGAGAGGTTCCCAGTGGGAGATGAGGACCAGCAAGAGCTTTCAGGGCTGGCACCTTTAGACTAGGAGCAATTGCTGGACGTTCACAATTTCGGTGTGGAGTCCTGCCAGATTGAGCAGGAGAGCGAGTGTATGTTGGAACCTTTAGTAGTCTAAACAAGTTCAGAGCCCAAGTGGTTGTGGTTCGTTTGAGAGGTTACCAGTGGGAGATGAGGAGCAGCAAGAGCTTTCAGGGCTGGCACCTTCAGGTACTAGGAGCAATCGGTGGACGTTCGCAATTTCAGTGTTGAGCTCTGACGTGAACTAGCGAGGGAAGCGATGATACGTCTGGCCCTTTGAGAGTCTAAACAAGTTCAGAGCCCAAGTGTTTGTGGTTCGTTTGAGAGGTTACCAGTGGGAGATGAGGACCAGCAAGATCTTTCAGGGCTGGCACCTTTAGGCTAGGAGCAATCGCTGGACGTTCACAATTTCGGTGTGGAGTCCTGGCCAGATTGAGCAGGAGAGAGAGTGAATGTTGGAACCTTTAGTAGTCTAAACAAGTTCAGAGCCCAAGTGTTTGTGGTTCGTTTGAGAGGTTACCAGTGGGAGATGAGGAGCAGCAAGAGCTTTCAGGGCTGGCACCTTTAGACTAGGAGCAATTGCTGGACGTTCACAATTTCGGTGTGGAGCTCTGGCCAGATTGAGCAGGAGAGCGAGTGTATGTTGGAACATTTAGTAGTGTAAACAAGTTCAGAGCCCAAGTGTTTGCGGTTCGTTTGAGAGGTTACCAGTGGGAGATGAGGACCAGCAAGAGCTTTCAGGACTGGCACCTTTAGACTAGGAGCAATCGCTGGACGTTCGCAATATCGGTGTGGAGCTCTGAGGTGAATTAGCGAGGGGAAGCGATGATACGTCTGGACCTTTGAGTGTCTAAACAAGTTCAGAGCCCAAGTGTTTGTGGTTCGTTTGAGAGGTTACCAGTGGGAGATGAGGAGCAGCAAGAGCTTTAAGGGCTGGCACCTTTAGAGTAGGAGCAATCGCTGGACGTTCGCAATTTCAGTGTTGAGCTCTGACGTGAATTAGTGAGTGGAAGCGATGATACGTCTGGCCCTTTGAGTGTCTAAAGAAGTTCAGAGCCCAAGTGTTTGTGGTTCGTTTGAGAGGTTACCAGTGGGAGATGAGGAGCAGCAAGAGCTTTCAGGGCTGGCACCTTTAGACTAGGAGCAATCGCTGGACCTTCGCAATGTCGGTGTGGAGTCCTGGCCAGATTGAGCAGGAGATTGAGTGTATGTTGGAACCTTTAGTAGTGTAAACAAGTTCAGAGCCCAAGTGTTTGTGGTTCGTTTGAGAGGTTACCAGTGGAGATGAGGACAGCAAGAGCTTTCAGGACTGGCACCTTTAGACTAGGAGCAATCGCTGGACGTTCTCAATTTCAGATTTGAGCTCTTGACGTGAAGTAGCGAGGGGAAGCGATGATACGTCTGGACCTTTGAGTGTCTAAAGAAGTTCAGAGCCCAAGTGTTTGTGGTTCGTTTGAGAGGTTACCAGTGGGAGATGAGGACCAGCAAGAGCTTTCAGGGCTGGCACCTTTAGACTAGGAGCAATTGCTGGACGTTCACAATTTCGGTGTGGAGCTCTGGCCAGATTGAGCAGGAGATTGAGTGTATGTTGGAACCTTTAGTAGTTTAAACAAGTTCAGAGCCCAAGTGTTTGTGGTTCGTTTGAGAGGTTCCCAGTGGGAGATGAGGAGCAGCAAGAGCTTTCAGGGCTGGCACCTTTAGACTAGGAGCAATCGCTGGACGTTCGCAATTTCAGTGTTGAGCTCTGAGGTGAATTAGCGAGGGGAAGCGATGATACGTCTGGACCTTTGAGTGTCTAAAGAAGTTCAGAGCCAAGTGTTTGTGGTTCGTTTGAGAGGTTACCAGTGGAGATGAGAACCAGCAAAAGCATTCAGGGCTGGCACCTTTAGACTAGGAGCAATCGCTGACGTTCGCAATTTCAGATTTGAGCTCTGAGGTGAATTAGCGAGGGAAGCGATGATACGTCTGGCCCTTTGAGTGTCTAAAGAAGTTCAGAGCCCAAGCGTTTGTGGTTCGTTTGAGAGGTTACCAGTGGGAGATGAGAACCAGCAAGAGCTTTCAGGGCTGGCACCTTTAGACTAGGAGCAATTGCTGGACGTTCACAATTTCGGTGTGGAGTCCCTGGCCAGATTGAGCAGGAGAGCGAGTGTATGTTGGAACATTTAGTAGTCTAAACAAGTTCAGAGCCCAAGTGTTTGTGGTTCGTTTGAGAGGTTACCAGTGGGAGATGAGGACCAGCAAGAGCTTTCAGGGCTGGCACCTTCAGTCTAGGAGCAATCGGTGAACGTTCGCAATTTCAGTGTTGAGCTCTGACGTGAACTAGCGAGGGGAAGCGATGATACGTCTGGCCCTTTGAGTGTCTAAACAAGTTCAGAGCCCAAGTGTTTGTGGTTCGTTTGAGAGGTTCCCAGTGGGAGATGAGGACCAGCAAGAGCTTTCAGGGCTGGCACCTTTAGACTAGGAGCAATCGCTGGACGTTCGCAATTTCAGATTTGAGCTCTGAGGTGAATTAGCGAGGGGAAGCGATGATACGTCTGGACCTTTGAGTGTCTAAAGAAGTTCAGAGCCCAAGTGTTTGTGGTTCGTTTGAGAGGTTACCAGTGGGAGATGAGAACCAGCAAGAGCTTTCAGGGCTGGCACCTTTAGACTAGGAGCAATCGCTGGACGTTCACAATTTCGGTGTGGAGCTCTGGCCAGATTGAGCAGGAGAGCGAGTGTATGTTGGAACCTTTATTAGTCTAAAGAAGTTCAGAGCCCAAGTGTTTGTGGTTCGTTTGAGAGGTTACCAGTGGGAGATGAGGACCAGAAAGAGCTTTCAGGACTGGCACCTTTAGATTAGGAGCATTCGCTGGACGTTCGCAATTTCAGATTTGAGCTCTGACGTGAATTAGTGAAAGGAAGCGATGATACGTCTGGACCTTTGAGTGTCTAAAGAAGTTTAGAGCCCAAGTGTTTGTGGTTCGTTTGAGAGGTTACCAGTGGGAGATGAGGACCAGTAAGAGCTTTCAGGGCTGGCACCTTCAGTCTAGGATCAATCGGTGGACGTTCGCAATTTCAGTGTTGAGCTCTGACGTGAACTAGCGAGGGGAAGCGATGATACCTCTGGACCTTTGAGAGTCTAAAGAAGTTCAGAGCCCAAGTGTTTGTGGTTCGTTTGAGAGGTTACCAGTGGGAGATGAGGACCAGCAAGAGCTTTCAGGGCTGGCACCTTTAGACTAGGAGCAATCGCTGGACGTTCGCAATTTCACTGTTGAGCTCTGAGGTGAATTAGCGAGGGGAAGCGATGATACGTCTGGCCCTTTGAGTGTCTAAACAATTTCAGAGCCCAAGTGTTTGTGTTTCGTTTGAGAGGTTACCAGTGGGAGATGAGGAGCAGCAAGAGCTTTCAGGGCTGGCACCTTTAGACTAGGAGCAATCGCTGGACGTTCGCAATGTCGGTGTGGAGCTCTGGCCAGATTGAACAGGAGAGCGAGTGTATGTTGGAACCTTTAGTAGTCTAAACAAGTTCAGAGCCCAAGTGTTTGTGGTTCGTTTGAGAGGTTACCAGTGGGAGATGAGGACCAGCAAGAGCTTTCAGGGTTCGCACTTTTAGACTAGGAGCAATCGCTGGACGTTCGCAATTTCAGATTTGAGCTTTGACGTGAATTAGCAAGGGGAAGCGATGATACGTCTGGACCTTTGAGTGTCTAAAGAAGTTCAGAGCCCAAGTGTTTGTGGTTCGTTTGAGAGGTTACCAGTGGGAGATGAGGACCAGTAAGAGCTTTCAGGGCTGGCACCTTTAGAGTAGGAGCAATCGCTGGACGTTCGCAATTTCAGTGTTGAGCTCTGACGTGAACTAGCGAGGGGAAGCGATGATACGTCTGGCCCTTTGAGTGTCTAAACAATTTCAGAGCCCAAGTGTTTGTGGTTCGTTTGAGAGGTTACCAGTGGGAGATGAGGACCAGCAAGAGCTTTCAGGGCTGGCACCTTTAGACTAGGAGCAATCGCTGGACGTTCACAATTTCGGTGTGGAGTCCTGGCCAGATTGAGCAGGAGAGAGAGTGAATGTTGGAACCTTTAGTAGTCTAAACAAGTTCAGAGCCCAAGTGTTTGTGGTTCGTTTGAGAGGTTACCAGTGGGAGATGAGGACCAGCAAGAGCTTTCAGGGCTGGCACCTTTAGACTAGGAGCAATCGCTGGACGTTCACAATTTCGGTGTGGAGCTCTGGCCAGATTGAGCAGGAGATTGAGTGTATGTTGGAACCTTTAGCAGTCTAAACAAGTTCAGTGCCCAAGTGTTTGTGGTTCGTTTGAGAGGCTACCAGTGGGAGATGAGGAGCAGCAAGAGCTTTCAGGGCTGGCACCTTCAGTCTAGGAGCAATCGGTGGACGTTCGCAATTTCAGTGTTGAGCTCTGACGTGAACTAGCGAGGGGAAGCGATGATACGTCTGGACCTTTGAGTGTCTAAAGAAGTTCAGAGCCCAAGTGTTTGTGGTTCGTTTGAGAGGTTACCAGTGGGAGATGAGGACCAGCAAGAGCTTTCAGGGCTGGCACCTTTAGACTAGGAGCAATCGCTGGACGTTCACAGTTTCGATGTGGAGTCCTGGCCAGATTGAGCAGGAGAGCGAGTGTATGTTGGAACCTTTAGTAGTCTAAACAAGTTCAGAGCCCAAGTGTTTGTGGTTCGTTTGAGAGGTTACCAGTGGGAGATGAGGACCAGCAAGAACTTTCAGGGCTGGCACCTTTAGACTAGGAGCAATTGCTGGACGTTCACAATTTCGGTGTGGAGGTCTGGCCAGATTGAGCAGGAGATTGAGTGTATGTTGGAACCTTTAGTAGTGTAAACAAGTTCAGAGCCCAAGTGTTTGTGGTTCGTTTGAGAGGTTACCAGTGGGAGATGAGGACCAGCAAGAGCTTTCAGGACTGGCACCTTTAGACTAGGAGCAATCGCTGGACGTTCGCAATTTCAGTGTTGAGCTCTGACGTGAATTAGTGAGTGGAAGCGATGATACGTCTCGACCTTTGAGTGTCTAAAGAAGTTCAGAGCCCAAGTGTTTGTGGTTCGTTTGAGAGGTTCCCAGTGGGGAGATGAGGACCAGCAAGAGCTTTCAGGGCTGGCACCTTTAGACTAGGAGCAATTGCTGGACGTTTCACAATTTCGGTGTGGAGTCCTGGCCAGATTGAGCAGGAGAGCGAGTGTATGTTGGAACCTTTAGTAGTCTAAACAAGTTCAGAGCCCAAGTGGTTGTGTTCGTTTGAGAGGTTACCAGTGGGAGATGAGGAGCAGCAAGAGCTTTCAGGGCTGGCACCTTCAGTCTAGGAGCAATCGGTGGACGTTCGCAATTTCAGTGTTGAGCTCTGACGTGAACTAGCGAGGGGAAGCGATGATACGTCTGGCCCTTTGAGAGTCTAAACAAGTTCAGAGCCCAAGTGTTTGTGGTTCGTTTGAGAGGTTACCAGTGGGAGATGAGGACCAGCAAGATTCTTTCAGGGCTGGCACCTTTAGGCTAGGAGCAATCGCTGGACGTTCACAATTTCGGTGTGGAGTCCTGGCCAGATTGGCAGGAGAGAGAGTGAATGTTGGAACCTTTAGTAGTCTAAACAAGTTCAGAGCCCAAGTGTTGTGGTTCGTTTGAGAGGTTACCAGTGGGAGATGAGGAGCAGCAAGAGCTTTCAGGGCTGGCACCTTTAGACTAGGAGCAATTGCTGGACGTTCACAATTTCGGTGTGGAGCTCTGGCCAGATTGAGCAGGAGAGCGAGTGTATGTTGGAACATTTAGTAGTGTAAACAAGTTCAGAGCCCAAGTGTTTGCGGTTCGTTTGAGAGGTTACCAGTGGGAGATGAGGACCAGCAAGAGCTTTCAGGACTGCACCTTTAGACTAGGAGCAATCGCTGGACGTTCGCAATATCGGTGTGGAGCTCTGAGGTGAATTAGCGAGGGGAAGCGATGATACGTCTGGACCTTTGAGTGTCTAAACAAGTTCAGAGCCCAAGTGTTTGTGGTTCGTTTGAGAGGTTACCAGTGGGAGATGAGGAGCAGCAAGAGCTTTAAGGGCTGGGCACCTTTAGAGTAGGAGCAATCGTCTGGACGTTCGCAATTTCAGTGTTGAGCTCTGACGTGAATTAGTGAGTGGAAGCGATGATACGTCTGGCCCTTTGAGTGTCTAAAGAAGTTCAGAGCCCAAGTGTTTGTGGTTCGTTTGAGAGGTTACCAGTGGGAGATGAGACCAGCAAGAGCTTTCAGGGCTGGCACCTTTAGACTAGGAGCAATCGCTGGACCTTCGCAATGTCGGTGTGGAGCTCTGGCCAGATTGAGCAGGAGATTGAGTGTATGTTGGAACCTTTAGTAGTGTAACAAGTTCAGAGCCCAAGTGTTTGTGGTTCGTTTGAGAGGTTACCAGTGGGAGATGAGGACCAGCAAGAGCTTTCAGGACTGGCACCTTTAGACTAGGAGCAATCGCTGGACGTTCTCAATTTCAGATTTGAGCTCTGACGTGAAGTAGCGAGGGGAAGCGATGATACGTCTGGACCTTTGAGTGTCTAAAGAAGTTCAGAGCCAAGTGTTTGTGGTTCGTTTGAGAGGTTACCAGTGGGAGATGAGGACCAGCAAGAGCTTTCAGGGCTGGCACCTTTAGACTAGGAGCAATTGCTGGACGTTCACAATTTCGGTGTGGAGCTCTGGCCAGATTGAGCAGGAGATTGAGTGTATGTTGGAACCTTTAGTAGTTTAAACAAGTTCAGAGCCCAAGTGTTTGTGGTTCGTTTGAGAGGTTCCCAGTGGGAGATGAGGAGCAGCAAGATTTTCAGGGCTGGCACCTTTAGACTAGGAGCAATCGCTGGACATTCGCAATTTCAGTGTTGAGCTCTGAGGTGAATTAGCGAGGGGAAGCGATGATACGTCTGGACCTTTGAGTGTCTAAAGAAGTTCAGAGCCAAGTGTTTGTGGTTCGTTTGAGAGGTTACCAGTGGGAGATGAGAACCAGCAAAAGCATTCAGGGCTGGCACCTTTAGACTAGGAGCAATCGCTGGACGTTCGCAATTTCAGATTTGAGCTCTGAGGTGAATTAGCGAGGGGAAGCGATGATACGTCTGGCCCTTTGAGTGTCTAAAGAAGTTCAGAGCCCAAGTGTTTGTGGTTCGTTTGAGAGGTTACCAGTGGGAGATGAGAACCAGCAAGAGCTTTCAGGGCTGGCACCTTTAGACTAGGAGCAATTGCTGGACGTTCACAATTTCGGTGTGGAGTCCTGGCCAGATTGAGCAGGAGAGCGAGTGTATGTTGGAACATTTAGTAGTCTAAACAAGTTCAGAGCCCAAGTGTTTGTGGTTCGTTTGAGAGGTTACCAGTGGGAGATGAGGACCAGCAAGAGCTTTCAGGGCTGGCACCTTCAGTCTAGGAGCAATCGGTGAACGTTCGCAATTTCAGTGTTGAGCTCTGACGTGAACTAGCGAGGGGAAGCGATGATACGTCTGGCCCTTTGAGTGTCTAAACAAGTTCAGAGCCCAAGTGTTTGTGGTTCGTTTGAGAGGTTCCCAGTGGGAGATGAGGACCAGCAAGAGCTTTCAGGGCTGGCACCTTTAGACTAGGAGCAATCGCTGGACGTTCGCAATTTCAGATTTGAGCTCTGAGGTGAATTAGCGAGGGGAAGCGATGATACGTCTGGACCTTTGAGTGTCTAAAGAAGTTCAGAGCCCAAGTGTTTGTGGTTCGTTTGAGAGGTTACCAGTGGGAGATGAGAACCAGCAAGAGCTTTCAGGGCTGGCACCTTTAGACTAGGAGCAATCGCTGGACGTTCACAATTTCGGTGTGGAGCTCTGGCCAGATTGAGCAGGAGAGCGAGTGTATGTTGGAACCTTTATTAGTCTAAAGAAGTTCAGAGCCCAAGTGTTTGTGGTTCGTTTGAGAGGTTACCAGTGGGAGATGAGGACCAGAAAGAGCTTTCAGGACTGGCACCTTTAGATTAGGAGCATTCGCTGGACGTTCGCAATTTCAGATTTGAGCTCTGACGTGAATTAGTGAAAGGAAGCGATGATACGTCTGGACCTTTGAGTGTCTAAAGAAGTTTAGAGCCCAAGTGTTTGTGGTTCGTTTGAGAGGTTACCAGTGGGGAGATGAGGACCAGTAAGAGCTTTCAGGGCTGGCACCTTCAGTCTAGGATCAATCGGTGGACGTTCGCAATTTCAGTGTTGAGCTCTGACGTGAACTAGCGAGGGGAAGCGATGATACCTCTGGACCTTTGAGAGTCTAAAGAAGTTCAGAGCCCAAGTGTTTGTGGTTCGTTTGAGAGGTTACCAGTGGGAGATGAGGACCAGCAAGAGCTTTCAGGGCTGGCACCTTTAGACTAGGAGCAATCGCTGGACGTTCGCAATTTCACTGTTGAGCTCTGAGGTGAATTAGCGAGGGAAGCGATGATACGTCTGGCCCTTTGAGTGTCTAAACAATTTCAGAGCCCAAGTGTTTGTGTTTCGTTTGAGAGGTTACCAGTGGGAGATGAGGAGCAGCAAGAGCTTTCAGGGCTGGCACCTTTAGACTAGGAGCAATCGCTGGACGTTCGCAATGTCGGTGTGGAGCTCTGGCCAGATTGAACAGGAGAGCGAGTGTATGTTGGAACCTTTAGTAGTCTAAACAAGTTCAGAGCCCAAGTGTTTGTGGTTCGTTTGAGAGGTTACCAGTGGGAGATGAGAACCAGCAAGAGCTTTCAGGGCTGGCACCTTTAGACTAGGAGCAATTGCTGGACGTTCACAATTTCGGTGTGGAGTCCTGGCCAGATTGAGCAGGAGAGCGAGTGTATGTTGGAACCTTTAGTAGTCTAAACAAGTTCAGAGCCCAAGTGTTTGTGGTTCGTTTGAGAGGTTACCAGTGGGAGATGAGGAGCAGCAAGAGCTTTCAGGGCTGGCACCTTCAGTCTAGGAGCAATCGGTGAACGTTCGCAATTTCAGTGTTGAGCTCTGACGTGAACTAGCGAGGGGAAGCGATGATACGTCTGGACCTTTGAGTGTCTAAAGAAGTTCAGAGCCCAAGTGTTTGTGGTTCGTTTGACAGGTTACCAGTGGGAGATGAGGAGCAGCAAGAGCTTTCAGGGCTGGCACCTTTAGACTAGGAGCAATCGCTGGACGTTCGCAATGTCGGTGTGGAGCTCTGGCCAGATTGAGCAGGAGAGCGAGTGTATGTTGGAACCTTTAGTAGTCTAAACAAGTTCAGAGCCCAAGTGTTTGCGGTTCGTTTGAGAGGTTACCAGTGGGAGATGAGGACCAGCAAGAGCTTTCAGGACTGGCACCTTTAGACTAGGAGCAATCGCTGGACGTTCACAATTTCAGATTTGAGCTCTGAGGTGAATTAGCGAGGGGAAGCGATGATACGTCTGGACCTTTGAGTGTCTAAAGAATTTCAGAGCCCAAGTGTTTGTGGTTCGTTTGAGAGGTTACCAGTGGGAGATGAGGACCAGCAAGAGCTTTCAGGACTGGCACCTTTAGACTAGGAGCAATCGCTGGACGTTCGCAATTTCAGATTTGAGCTCTGAGGTGAAGTAGCGAGGGGAAGCGATGATACGTCTGGACCTTTGAGTGTCTAAAGAAGTTCAGAGCCCAAGTGTTTGTGGTTCGTTTGAGAGGTTAGCAGTGGGAGATGAGAACCAGCAAGAGCTTTCAGGGCTGGCACCTTTAGACTAGGAGCAATTGCTGGACGTTCACAATTTCGGTGTGGAGCTCTGGCCAGATTGAGCAGGAGATTGAGTGTATGTTGGAACCTTTAGTAGTTTAAACAAGTTCAGAGCCCAAGTGTTTGTGGTTCGTTTGAGAGGTTACCAGTGGAGATGAGGAGCAGCAAGAGCTTTCAGGGCTGGCACCTTTAGACTAGGAGCAATCGCTGGACGTTCTCAATTTCAGTGTTGAGCTCTGACGTGAACTAGCGAGGGGAAGCGATGATACGTCCGGACCTTTGAGCATCTAAAGAAGTTCAGAGCCCAAGTGTTTGTGGTGCGTTTGAGAGGTTACCAGTGGGAGATGAGGACCAGCAAGAGCTTTCAGGGCTGGCACCTTTAGACTAGGAGCAATCGCTGGACATTCGCAATTTCAGTGTTGAGCTCTGAGGTGAATTAGCGAGGGGAAGCGATGATACGTCTGGCCCTTTGAGTGTCTAAAGAAGTTCAGAGCCCAAGTGTTTGTGGTTCGTTTGAGAGGTTACCAGTGGGAGATGAGGACCAGCAAGAGCTTTCAGGACTGGCACCTTTAGACTAGGAGCAATCGCTGGACGTTCGTAATTTCAGATTTGAGCTCTGACGTGAAGTAGCGAGGGGAAGCGATGATACGTCTGGCCCTTTGAGTGTCTAAAGAAGTTCAGAGCCCAAGTGTTTGTGGTTCGTTTGAGAGGTTACCAGTGGGAGATGAGAACCAGCAAGAGCTTTCAGGGCTGGCACCTTTAGACTAGGAGCAATTGCTGGACGTTCACAATTTCGGTGTGGAGTCCTGGCCAGATTGAGCAGGAGAGCGAGTTTATGTTGGAACCTTTAGTAGTTTAAACAAGTTCAGAGCCCAAGTGTTTGTGGTTCGTTTGAGAGGTTACCAGTGGGAGATGAGGACCAGCAAGAGCTTTCAGGGCTGGCACCTTTAGACTAGGAGCAATCGCTGGACGTTCTCAATTTCAGTGTTGAGCTCTGACGTGAACTAGCGAGGGGAAGCGATGATACGTCTGGACCTTTTGAGCATCTAAAGAAGTTCAGAGCCCAAGTGTTTGTGGTTCGTTTGAGAGGTTACCAGTGGGAGATGAGGACCAGCAAGAGCTTTCAGGGCTGGCACCTTTAGACTAGGAGCAATCGCTGGACATTCGCAATTTCAGTGTTGAGCTCTGAGGTGAATTAGCGAGGGGAAGCGATGATACGTCTGGCCCTTTGAGTGTCTAAAGAAGTTCAGAGCCCAAGTGTTTGTGGTTCGTTTGAGAGGTTACCAGTGGGAGATGAGAACCAGCAAGAGCTTTCAGGGCTGGCACCTTTAGACTAGGAGCAATCGCTGGACGTTCTCAATTTCAGTGTTGAGCTCTGACGTGAATTAGTCAGTGGAAGTGATGATACGTCTGGACCTTTGAGTGTCTAAAGAAGTTCAGAGCCCAAGTGTTTGTGGTTCGTTTGAGAGGTTCCCAGTGGGAGATGAGGACCAGCAAGAGCTTTCAGGGCTGGCACCTTTAGACTAGGAGCAATTGCTGGACGTTCACAATTTCGGTGTGGAGTCCTGGCCAGATTGAGCAGGAGAGCGAGTGTATGTTGGAACCTTTAGTAGTCTAAACAGGTTCAGAGCCCAAGTGTTTGTGGTTCGTTTGAGAGGTTACCAGTGGGAGATGAGGACCAGCAAGAGCTTTCAGGGCTGGCACCTTTAGACTAGGAGCAATCGCTCGACGTTCACAATTTTGGTGTGGAGCTCTGGCCAGATTGAGCAGGAGATTGAGTGTATGTTGGAACCTTTAGTAGTCTAAAGAAGTTCAGAGCCCAAGTGTTTGTGGTTCGTTTGAGAGGTTACCAGTGGGAGATGAGGAGCAGCAAGAGCTTTCAGGGCTGGCACCTTCAGTCTAGGAGCAATCGGTGGACGTTCGCAATTTCAGTGTTGAGCTCTGACGTGAACTAGCGAGGGGAAGCGATGATACGTCTGCACCTTTGAGAGTCTAAAGAAGTTCAGAGCCCAAGTGTTTGTGGTTCGTTTGAGAGGTTACCAGTGGGAGATGAGGACCAGTAAGAGCTTTCAGGGCTGGCACCTTTAGACTAGGAGCAATCGCTGGACGTTCACAATTTCGGTGTGGAGTCCTGGCCAGATTGAGCAGGAGAGCGAGTGAATGTTGGAACCTTTAGTAGTCTAAAGAAGTTCAGAGCCCAAGTGTTTGTGGTTCGTTTGAGAGGTTACCAGTGGGAGATGAGGAGCAGCAAGAGCTTTCAGGGCTGGCACCTTTAGACTAGGAGCAATTGCTGGACGTTCACAATTTCGGTGTAGAGCTCTGGCCAGATTGAGCAGGAGAGCGAGTGTATGTTGGAACCTTTAGTAGTCTAAACAAGTTCAGAGCCCAAGTGTTTGCGGTTCGTTTGAGAGGTTACCAGTGGGAGATGAGGACCAGCAAGAGCTTTCAGGGCTGGCACCTTTAGAGTAGGAGCAATCGCTGGACGTTCGCAATTTCAGTGTTGAGCTCTGACGTGAATTAGTGAGTGGAAGCGATGATACGTCTGGACCTTTGAGTGTCTAAAGAAGTTCAGAGCCCAAGTGTTTGTGGTTCGTTTGAGAGGTTACCAGTGGGAGATGAGGACCAGCAAGAGCTTTCAGGGCTGGCACCTTTAGACTAGGAGCAATCGCTGGACCTTCGCAATGTCGGTGTGGAGCTCTGGCCAGATTGAGCAGGAGATTGAGTGTATGTTGGAACCTTTAGTAGTGTAAACAAGTTCAGAGCCCAAGTGTTTGTGGTTCGTTTGAGAGGTTACCAGTGGGAGATGAGGACCAGCAAGAGCTTTCAGGACTGGCACCTTTAGACTAGGAGCAATCGCTGGACGTTCGTAATTTCAGATTTGAGCTCTGACGTGAAGTAGCGAGGGGAAGCGATGATACGTCTGGACCTTTGAGTGTCTAAAGAAGTTCAGAGCCCAAGTGTTTGTGGTTCGTTTGAGAGGTTACCAGTGGGAGATGAGGACCAGCAAGAGCTTTCAGGGCTGGCACCTTTAGACTAGGAGCAATTGCTGGACGTTCACAATTTCGGTGTGGAGCTCTGGCCAGATTGAGCAGGAGATTGACTGTATGTTGGAACCTTTAGTAGTTTAAACAAGTTCAGAGCCCAAGTGTTTGTGGTTCGTTTGAGAGGTTACCAGTGGGAGATGAGGACCAGCACGAGCTTTCAGGGCTGGCACCTTTAGACTAGGAGCAATCGCTGGACATTCGCAATTTCAGTGTTGAGCTCTGAGGTGAATTAGCGAGGGGAAGCGATGATACGTCTGGACCTTTGAGTGTCTAAAGAAGTTCAGAGCCAAGTGTTTGTGGTTCGTTTGAGAGGTTACCAGTGGGAGATGAGAACCAGCAAGAGCATTCAGGGCTGGCACCTTTAGACTAGGAGCAATCGCTGGACGTTCTCAATTTCAGATTTGAGCTCTGAGGTGAATTAGCGAGGGGAAGCGATGATACGTCTGGCCCTTTGAGTGTCTAAAGAAGTTCAGAGCCCAAGTGTTTGTGGTTCGTTTGAGAGGTTACCAGTGGGAGATGAGAACCAGCAAGAGCTTTCAGGGCTGGCACCTTTAGACTAGGAGCAATTGCTGGACGTTCACAATTTCGGTGTGGAGTCCTGGCCAGATTGAGCAGGAGAGCGAGTGTATGTTGGAACCTTTAGTAGTCTAAAGAAGTTCAGAGCCCAAGTGTTTGTGGTTCGTTTGAGAGGTTACCAGTGGGAGATGAGGAGCAGCAAGAGCTTTCAGGGCTGGCACCTTCAGTCTAGGAGCAATCGGTGAACGTTCGCAATTTCAGTGTTGAGCTCTGACGTGAACTAGCGAGGGGAAGCGATGATACGTCTGCACCTTTGAGAGTCTAAAGAAGTTCAGAGCCCAAGTGTTTGTGGTTCGTTTGAGAGGTTACCAGTGGGAGATGAGGACCAGCAAGAGCTTTCAGGGCTGGCACCTTTAGACTAGGAGCAATCGCTAGATGTTCACAATTTCGGTGTGGAGTCCTGGCCAGATTGAGCAGGAGAGAGAGTGAATGTTGGAACCTTTAGTAGTCTAAACAAGTTCAGAGCCCAAGTGTTTGTGGTTCGTTTGAGAGGTTACCAGTGGGAGATGAGGACCAGCAAGAGCTTTCAGGGCTCGCACCTTTAGACTAGGAGCAATTGCTGGACGTTCACAATTTCGGTGTGGAGCTCTGGCCAGATTGAGCAGGAGAGCGAGTGTATGTTGGAACCTTTAGTAGTTTAAACAAGTTCAGAGCCCAAGTGTTTGTGGTTCGTTTGAGAGGTTACCAGTGGGAGATGAGGACCAGCAAGAGCTTTCAGGGCTGGCACCTTCAGTCTAGGAGCAATCGCTGGACGTTCGCAATGTCAGTGTTGCGCTCTGAGGTGAATTAGCGAGGGGAAGCGATGATACGTCTGGACCTTTGAGTGTCTAAAGAAGTTCAGAGCCCAAGTGTTTGTGGTTCGTTTGAGAGGTTACCAGTGGGAGATGAGGAGCAGCAAGAGCTTTCAGGGCTGGCACCTTTAGACTAGGAGCAATCGCTGGACGTTCGCAATGTCGGTGTGGAGCTCTGGCCAGATTGAGCAGGAGATTGAGTGTATGTTGGAACCTTTAGTAGTGTAAACAAGTTCAGAGCCCAAGTGTTTGTGGTTCGTTTGAGAGGTTACCAGTGGGAGATGAGGACCAGCAAGAGCTTTCAGGACTGGCACCTTTAGACTAGGAGCAATCGCTGGACGTTCACAATTTCAGATTTGAGCTCTGAGGTGAATTAGCGAGGGGAAGCGATGATACGTCTGGACCTTTGAGTGTCTAAAGAAGTTCAGAGCCCAAGTGTTTGTGGTTCGTTTGAGAGGTTAGCAGTGGGAGATGAGAACCAGCAAGAGCTTTCAGGGCTGGCACCTTTAGACTAGGAGCAAATGCTGGACGTTCACAATTTCGGTGTGGAGCTCTGGCCAGATTGAGCAGGAGATTGAGTGTATGTTGGAACCTTTAGTAGTTTAAACAAGTTCAGAGCCCAAGTGTTTGTGGTTCGTTTGAGAGGTTAGCAGTGGGAGATGAGGACCAGCAAGAGCTTTCAGGGCTGGCACCTTTAGACTAGGAGCAATCGCTGGACGTTCTCAATTTCAGTGTTGAGCTCTGACGTGAACTAGCGAGGGGAAGCGATGATACGTCCGGACCTTTGAGCATCTAAAGAAGTTCAGAGCCCAAGTGTTTGTGGTTCGTTTGAGAGGTTACCAGTGGGAGATGAGGACCAGCAAGAGCTTTCAGGGCTGGCACCTTTAGACTAGGAGCAATCGCTGGACATTCGCAATTTCAGTGTTGAGCTCTGAGGTGAATTAGCGAGGGGAAGCGATGATACGTCTGGCCCTTTGAGTGTCTAAAGAAGTTCAGAGCCCAAGTGTTTGTGGTTCGTTTGAGAGGTTACCAGTGGGAGATGAGAACCAGCAAGAGCATTCAGGGCTGGCACCTTTAGACTAGGAGCAATTGCTGGACGTTCTCAATTTCAGATTTGAGGTCTGAGGTGAATTAGCGAGGGGAAGCGATGATACGTCTGGCCCTTTGAGTGTCTAAACAAGTTCAGAGCCCAAGTGTTTGTGGTTCGTTTGAGAGGTTACCAGTGGGAGATGAGAACCAGCAAGAGCTTTCAGGGCTGGCACCTTTAGACTAGGAGCAATTGCTGGACGTTCACAATTTCGGTGTGGAGTCCTGGCCAGATTGAGCAGGAGAGCGAGTGTATGTTGGAACCTTTAGTATTCTAAACAAGTTCAGAGCCCAAGTGTTTGTGGTTCGTTTGAGAGGTTACCAGTGGGAGATGAGGAGCAGCAAGAGCTTTCAGGGCTGGCACCTTCAGTGTAGGAGCAATCGCTGGACGTTCGCAATTTCAGTGTTGAGCTCTGACGTGAACTAGCGAGGGGAAGCGATGATACGTCTGGACCTTTGAGTGTCTAAACAAGTTAAGAGCCCAAGAGTTTGTGGTTCGTTTGAGAGGTTACCAGTGGGAGATGAGGACCAGCAAGAGCTTTCAGGACTGGCACCTTTAGACTAGGAGCAATCGCTGGACGTTCGCAATATTGGTTTTGAGCTCTGAGGTGAATTAGCGAGGGGAAGCGATGATACGTCTGGCCCTTTGAGTGTCTAAAGAAGTTCAGAGCCCAAGTGTTTGTGGTTCGTTTGAGAGGTTAGCAGTGGGAGATGAGAACCAGCAAGAGCTTTCAGGGCTGGCACCTTTAGACTAGGAGCAATCGCTGGACGTTCACAATTTCGGTTCGGAGTCTTGGCCAGATTGAGCAGGAGATTGAGTGTATGTTGGAACCTTTAGTAGTGTAAACAAGTTCAGAGCCCAAGTGTTTGTGGTTCGTTTGAGAGGTTACCAGTGGGAGATGAGGAGCAGCAAGAGCTTTCAGGACTGGCACCTTTAGACTAGGAGCAATCGCTGGACGTTCACAATTTCAGATTTGAGCTCTGAGGTGAATTAGCGAGGGGAAGCGATGATACGTCTGGACCTTTGAGTGTCTAAAGAAGTTCAGAGCCCAAGTGTTTGTGGTTCGTTTGAGAGGTTAGCAGTGGGAGATGAGAACCAGCAAGAGCTTTCAGGGCTGGCACCTTTAGACTAGGAGCAAATGCTGGACGTTCACAATTTCGGTGTGGAGCTCTGGCCAGATTGAGCAGGAGATTGAGTGTATGTTGGAACCTTTAGTAGTTTAAACAAGTTCAGAGCCCAAGTGTTTGTGGTTCGTTTGAGAGGTTAGCAGTGGGAGATGAGGACCAGCAAGAGCTTTCAGGGCTGGCACCTTTAGACTAGGAGCAATCGCTGGACGTTCTCAATTTCAGTGTTGAGCTCTGACGTGAACTAGCGAGGGGAAGCGATGATACGTCCGGACCTTTGAGCATCTAAAGAAGTTCAGAGCCCAAGTGTTTGTGGTTCGTTTGAGAGGTTACCAGTGGGAGATGAGGAGCAGCAAGAGCTTTCAGGGCTGGCACCTTTAGACTAGGAGCAATCGCTGGACATTCGCAATTTCAGTGTTGAGCTCTGAGGTGAATTAGCGAGGGGAAGCGATGATACGTCTGGCCCTTTGAGTGTCTAAAGAAGTTCAGAGCCCAAGTGTTTGTGGTTCGTTTGAGAGGTTACCAGTGGGAGATGAGAACCAGCAAGAGCATTCAGGGCTGGCACCTTTAGACTAGGAGCAATCGCTGGACGTTCTCAATTTCAGATTTGAGGTCTGAGGTGAATTAGCGAGGGGAAGCGATGATACGTCTGGCCCTTTGAGTGTCTAAACAAGTTCAGAGCCCAAGTGTTTGTGGTTCGTTTGAGAGGTTACCAGTGGGAGATGAGAACCAGCAAGAGCTTTCAGGGCTGGCACCTTTAGACTAGGAGCAATTGCTGGACGTTCACAATTTCGGTGTGGAGTCCTGGCCAGATTGAGCAGGAGAGCGAGTGTATGTTGGAACCTTTAGTATTCTAAACAAGTTCAGAGCCCAAGTGTTTGTGGTTCGTTTGAGAGGTTACCAGTGGGAGATGAGGAGCAGCAAGAGCTTTCAGGGCTGGCACCTTCAGTGTAGGAGCAATCGCTGGACGTTCGCAATTTCAGTGTTGAGCTCTGACGTGAACTAGCGAGGGGAAGCGATGATACGTCTGGACCTTTGAGTGTCTAAACAAGTTAAGAGCCCAAGAGTTTGTGGTTCGTTTGAGAGGTTACCAGTGGGAGATGAGGACCAGCAAGAGCTTTCAGGACTGGCACCTTTAGACTAGGAGCAATCGCTGGACGTTCGCAATATTGGTTTTGAGCTCTGAGGTGAATTAGCGAGGGGAAGCGATGATACGTCTGGCCCTTTGAGTGTCTAAAGAAGTTCAGAGCCCAAGTGTTTGTGGTTCGTTTGAGAGGTTAGCAGTGGGAGATGAGAACCAGCAAGAGCTTTCAGGGCTGGCACCTTTAGACTAGGAGCAATCGCTGGACGTTCACAATTTCGGTTCGGAGTCTTGGCCAGATTGAGCAGGAGAGCGAGTGTATGTTGGAACCTTTAGTAGTCTAAACAAGTTCAGAGCCCAAGTGTTTGTGGTTCTTTTGAGAGGTTACCAGTGGGAGATGAGGACCAGCAAGAGCTTTCAGGACTGGCACCTTTAGACTAGGAGCAATCGCTGGACGTTCGTAATTTCAGATTTGAGCTCTGACGTGAAGTAGCGAGGGGAAGCGATGATACGTCTGGACCTTTGAGTGTCTAAAGAAGTTCAGAGCCCAAGTGTTTGTGGTTCGTTTGAGAGGTTACCAGTGGGAGATGAGGACCAGCAAGAGCTTTCAGGGCTGGCACCTTTAGACTAGGAGCAATTGCTGGACGTTCACAATTTCGGTGTGGAGCTCTGGCCAGATTGAGCAGGAGATTGAGTGTATGTTGGAACCTTTAGTAGTTTAAACAAGTTCAGAGCCCAAGTGTTTGTGGTTCGTTTGAGAGGTTACCAGTGGGAGATGAGGACCAGCACGAGCTTTCAGGGCTGGCACCTTTAGACTAGGAGCAATCGCTGGACATTCGCAATTTCAGTGTTGAGCTCTGACGTGAATTAGCGAGGGGAAGCGATGATACGTCTGGACCTTTGAGTGTCTAAAGAAGTTCAGAGCCAAGTGTTTGTGGTTCGTTTGAGAGGTTACCAGTGGGAGATGAGAACCAGCAAGAGCATTCAGGGCTGGCACCTTTAGACTAGGAGCAATCGCTGGACGTTCACAATTTCAGATTTGAGCTCTGAGGTGAATTAGCGAGGGGAAGCGATGATACGTCTGGACTTTGAGTGTCTAAAGAAGTTCAGAGCCCAAGTGTTTGTGGTTCGTTTGAGAGGTTAGCAGTGGGAGATGAGAACCAGCAAGAGCTTTCAGGGCTGGCACCTTTAGACTAGGAGCAAATGCTGGACGTTCACAATTTCGGTGTGGAGCTCTGGCCAGATTGAGCAGGAGATTGAGTGTATGTTGGAACCTTTAGTAGTTTAAACAAGTTCAGAGCCCAAGTGTTTGTGGTTCGTTTGAGAGGTTAGCAGTGGGAGATGAGGACCAGCAAGAGCTTTCAGGGCTGGCACCTTTAGACTAGGAGCAATCGCTGGACGTTCTCAATTTCAGTGTTGAGCTCTGACGTGAACTAGCGAGGGGAAGCGATGATACGTCCGGACCTTTGAGCATCTAAAGAAGTTCAGAGCCCAAGTGTTTGTGGTTCGTTTGAGAGGTTACCAGTGGGAGATGAGGACCAGCAAGAGCTTTCAGGGCTGGCACCTTTAGACTAGGAGCAATCGCTGGACATTTCGCAATTTCAGTGTTGAGCTCTGAGGTGAATTAGCGAGGGGAAGCGATGATACGTCTGGCCCTTTGAGTGTCTAAAGAAGTTCAGAGCCCAAGTGTTTGTGGTTCGTTTGAGAGGTTACCAGTGGGAGATGAGAACCAGCAAGAGCATTCAGGGCTGGCACCTTTAGACTAGGAGCAATTGCTGGACGTTCTCAATTTCAGATTTGAGGTCTGAGGTGAATTAGCGAGGGGAAGCGATGATACGTCTGGCCCTTTGAGTGTCTAAACAAGTTCAGAGCCCAAGTGTTTGTGGTTCGTTTGAGAGGTTACCAGTGGGAGATGAGAACCAGCAAGAGCTTTCAGGGCTGGCACCTTTAGACTAGGAGCAATTGCTGGACGTTCACAATTTCGGTGTGGAGTCCTGGCCAGATTGAGCAGGAGAGCGAGTGTATGTTGGAACCTTTAGTATTCTAAACAAGTTCAGAGCCCAAGTGTTTGTGGTTCGTTTGAGAGGTTACCAGTGGGAGATGAGGAGCAGCAAGAGCTTTCAGGGCTGGCACCTTCAGTGTAGGAGCAATCGCTGGACGTTCGCAATTTCAGTGTTGAGCTCTGACGTGAACTAGCGAGGGGAAGCGATGATACGTCTGGACCTTTGAGTGTCTAAACAAGTTAAGAGCCCAAGAGTTTGTGGTTCGTTTGAGAGGTTACCAGTGGGAGATGAGGACCAGCAAGAGCTTTCAGGACTGGCACCTTTAGACTAGGAGCAATCGCTGGACGTTCGCAATATTGGTTTTGAGCTCTGAGGTGAATTAGCGAGGGGAAGCGATGATACGTCTGGCCCTTTGAGTGTCTAAAGAAGTTCAGAGCCCAAGTGTTTGTGGTTCGTTTGAGAGGTTAGCAGTGGGAGATGAGAACCAGCAAGAGCTTTCAGGGCTGGCACCTTTAGACTAGGAGCAATCGCTGGACGTTCACAATTTCGGTTCGGAGTCTTGGCCAGATTGAGCAGGAGAGCGAGTGTATGTTGGAACCTTTAGTAGTCTAAACAAGTTCAGAGCCCAAGTGTTTGTGGTTCTTTTGAGAGGTTACCAGTGGGAGATGAGGACCAGCAAGAGCTTTCAGGACTGGCACCTTTAGACTAGGAGCAATCGCTGGACGTTCGTAATTTCAGATTTGAGCTCTGACGTGAAGTAGCGAGGGGAAGCGATGATACGTCTGGACCTTTGAGTGTCTAAAGAAGTTCAGAGCCCAAGTGTTTGTGGTTCGTTTGAGAGGTTACCAGTGGGAGATGAGGACCAGCAAGGGCTTTCAGGGCTGGCACCTTTAGACTAGGAGCAATTGCTGGACGTTCACAATTTCGGTGTGGAGCTCTGGCCAGATTGAGCAGGAGATTGAGTGTATGTTGGAACCTTTAGTAGTTTAAACAAGTTCAGAGCCCAAGTGTTTGTGGTTCGTTTGAGAGGTTACCAGTGGGAGATGAGGACCAGCACGAGCTTTCAGGGCTGGCACCTTTAGACTAGGAGCAATCGCTGGACATTCGCAATTTCAGTGTTGAGCTCTGACGTGAATTAGCGAGGGGAAGCGATGATACGTCTGGACCTTTGAGTGTCTAAAGAAGTTCAGAGCCAAGTGTTTGTGGTTCGTTTGAGAGGTTACCAGTGGGAGATGAGAACCAGCAAGAGCATTCAGGGCTGGCACCTTTAGACTAGGAGCAATCGCTGGACGTTCTCAATTTCAGATTTGAGCTCTGAGGTGAATTAGCGAGGGGAAGCGATGATACGTCTGGCCCTTTGAGTGTCTAAAGAAGTTCAGAGCCCAAGTGTTTGTGGTTCGTTTGAGAGGTTACCAGTGGGAGATGAGGACCAGCAAGAGCTTTCAGGGCTGGCACCTTTAGACTAGGAGCAATTGCTGGACGTTCACAATTTCGGTGTGGAGTCCTGGCCAGATTGAGCAGGAGAGCGAGTGTATGTTGGAACCTTTAGTAGTCTAAAGAAGTTCAGAGCCCAAGTGTTTGTGGTTCGTTTGAGAGGTTACCAGTGGGAGATGAGGAGCAGCAAGAGCTTTCAGGGCTGGCACCTTCAGTCTAGGAGCAATCGGTGAACGTTCGCAATTTCAGTGTTGAGCTCTGACGTGAACTAGCGAGGGGAAGCGATGATACGTCTGCACCTTTGAGAGTCTAAAGAAGTTCAGAGCCCAAGTGTTTGTGGTTCGTTTGAGAGGTTACCAGTGGGAGATGAGGACCAGCAAGAGCTTTCAGGGCTGGCACCTTTAGACTAGGAGCAATCGCTAGATGTTCACAATTTCGGTGTGGAGTCCTGGCCAGATTGAGCAGGAGAGAGAGTGAATGTTGGAACCTTTAGTAGTCTAAACAAGTTCAGAGCCCAAGTGTTTGTGGTTCGTTTGAGAGGTTACCAGTGGGAGATGAGGACCAGCAAGAGCTTTCAGGGCTGGCACCTTTAGACTAGGAGCAATTGCTGGACGTTCACAATTTCGGTGTGGAGCTCTGGCCAGATTGAGCAGGAGAGCGAGTGTATGTTGGAACCTTTAGTAGTTTAAACAAGTTCAGAGCCCAAGTGTTTGTGGTTCGTTTGAGAGGTTACCAGTGGGAGATGAGGACCAGCAAGAGCTTTCAGGGCTGGCACCTTCAGTCTAGGAGCAATCGCTGGACGTTCGCAATGTCAGTGTTGCGCTCTGAGGTGAATTAGCGAGGGGAAGCGATGATACGTCTGGACCTTTGAGTGTCTAAAGAAGTTCAGAGCCCAAGTGTTTGTGGTTCGTTTGAGAGGTTACCAGTGGGAGATGAGGACCAGCAAGAGCTTTCAGGGCTGGCACCTTTAGACTAGGAGCAATCGCTGGACGTTCGCAATGTCTGTGTGGAGCTCTGGCCAGATTGAGCAGGAGATTGAGTGTATGTTGGAACCTTTAGTAGTGTAAACAAGTTCAGAGCCCAAGTGTTTGTGGTTCGTTTGAGAGGTTACCAGTGGGAGATGAGGACCAGCAAGAGCTTTCAGGACTGGCACCTTTAGACTAGGAGCAATCGCTGGACGTTCACAATTTCAGATTTGAGCTCTGAGGTGAATTAGCGAGGGGAAGCGATGATACGTCTGGACCTTTGAGTGTCTAAAGAAGTTCAGAGCCCAAGTGTTTGTGGTTCGTTTGAGAGGTTAGCAGTGGGAGATGAGAACCAGCAAGAGCTTTCAGGGCTGGCACCTTTAGACTAGGAGCAAATGCTGGACGTTCACAATTTCGGTGTGGAGCTCTGGCCAGATTGAGCAGGAGATTGAGTGTATGTTGGAACCTTTAGTAGTTTAAACAAGTTCAGAGCCCAAGTGTTTGTGGTTCGTTTGAGAGGTTAGCAGTGGGAGATGAGGACCAGCAAGAGCTTTCAGGGCTGGCACCTTTAGACTAGGAGCAATCGCTGGACGTTCTCAATTTCAGTGTTGAGCTCTGACGTGAACTAGCGAGGGGAAGCGATGATACGTCCGGACCTTTGAGCATCTAAAGAAGTTCAGAGCCCAAGTGTTTGTGGTTCGTTTGAGAGGTTACCAGTGGGAGATGAGGACCAGCAAGAGCTTTCAGGGCTGGCACCTTTAGACTAGGAGCAATCGCTGGACATTCGCAATTTCAGTGTTGAGCTCTGAGGTGAATTAGCGAGGGGAAGCGATGATACGTCTGGCCCTTTGAGTGTCTAAAGAAGTTCAGAGCCCAAGTGTTTGTGGTTCGTTTGAGAGGTTACCAGTGGGAGATGAGAACCAGCAAGAGCATTCAGGGCTGGCACCTTTAGACTAGGAGCAATCGCTGGACGTTCTCAATTTCAGATTTGAGGTCTGAGGTGAATTAGCGAGGGGAAGCGATGATACGTCTGGCCCTTTGAGTGTCTAAACAAGTTCAGAGCCCAAGTGTTTGTGGTTCGTTTGAGAGGTTCCCAGTGGGAGATGAGAACCAGCAAGAGCTTTCAGGGCTGGCACCTTTAGACTAGGAGCAATTGCTGGACGTTCACAATTTCGGGGTGGAGTCCTGGCCAGATTGAGCAGGAGAGCGAGTGTATGTTGGAACCTTTAGTAGTCTAAAGAAGTTCAGAGCCCAAGTGTTTGTGGTTCGTTTGAGAGGTTACCAGTGGGACATGAGGAGCAGCAAGAGCTTTCAGGGCTGGCACCTTCAGTCTAGGAGCAATCGGTGGACGTTCGCAATTTCAGTGTTGAGCTCTGACGTGAACTAGCGAGGGGAAGCGATGATACGTCTGGACCTTTGAGTGTCTAAACAAGTTAAGAGCCCAAGAGTTTGTGGTTCGTTTGAGAGGTTACCAGTGGGAGATGAGGACCAGCAAGAGCTTTCAGGACTGGCACCTTTAGACTAGGAGCAATCGCTGGACGTTCGCAATATTGGTTTTGAGCTCTGAGGTGAATTAGCGAGGGGAAGCGATGATACGTCTGGCCCTTTGAGTGTCTAAAGAAGTTCAGAGCCCAAGTCTTTGTGGTTCGTTTGAGAGGTTAGCAGTGGGAGATGAGAACCAGCAAGAGCTTTCAGGGCTGGCACCTTTAGAGTAGGAGCAATCGCTGGACGTTCACAATTTCGGTTCGGAGTCTTGGCCAGATTGAGCAGGAGAGCGAGTGTATGTTGGAACCTTTAGTAGTCTAAACAAGTTCAGAGCCCAAGTGTTTGTGGTTCTTTTGAGAGGTTACCAGTGGGAGATGAGGAGCAGCAAGAGCTTTCAGGGCTGGCACCTTTAGACTAGGAGCAATCGCTGGACGTTCACAATTTCGGTGTGGAGTCCTGGCCAGATTGAGCAGGAGAGCGAGTGTATGTTGGAACCTTTAGTAGTCTAAACAAGTTCAGAGCCCAAGTGGTTGTGGTTCGTTTGAGAGGTTACCAGTGGGAGATGAGGACCAGCAAGAGCTTTCAGGGCTGGCACCTTCAGTCTAGGAGCAATCGGTGGACGTTCGCAATTTCAGTGTTGAGCTCTGACGTGAACTAGCGAGTGGAAGCGATGATACGTCTGCACCTTTGAGAGTCTAAAGAAGTTCAGAGCCCAAGTGTTTGTGGTTCGTTTGAGAGGTTACCAGTGGGAGATGAGGACCAGCAAGAGCTTTCAGGGCTGGCACCTTTAGACTAGGAGCAATCGCTGGACGTTCACAATGTCGGTGTGGAGCTCTGGCCAGATTGAGCAGGAGAGAGAGTGAATGTTGGAACCTTTAGTAGTCTAAACACGTTCAGAGCCCAAGTGTTTGTGGTTCGTTTGAGAGGTTACCAGTGGGAGATGAGGACCAGCAAGAGCTTTCAGGGCTGGCACCTTTAGACTAGGAGCAATTGCTGGACGTTCACAATTTCGGTGTGGAGCTCTGGCCAGATTGAGCAGGAGAGAGAGTGAATGTTGGAACCTTTAGTAGTGTAAACAAGTTCAGAGCCCAAGTGTTTGTGGTTCGTTTGAGAGGTTACCAGTGGGAGATGAGGACCAGCAAGAGCTTTCAGGACTGGCACCTTTAGACTAGGAGCAATCGCTGGACGTTCACAATTTCAGATTTGAGCTCTGAGGTGAAGTAGCGAGGGGAAGCGATGATACGTCTGGACCTTTGAGTGTCTAAAGAAGTTCAGAGCCCAAGTGTTTGTGGTTCGTTTGAGAGGTTACCAGTGGGAGATGAGGACCAGCAAGAGCTTTCAGGGCTGGCACCTTTAGACTAGGAGCAATCGCTGGACGTTCGCAATTTCAGTGTTGAGCTCTGACGTGAATTAGTGAGTGGAAGCGATGATACGTCTGGACCTTTGAGTGTCTAAAGAAGTTCAGAGCCCAAGTATTTGTGGTTCGTTTGAGAGGTTACCAGTGGGAGATGAGGAGCAGCAAGAGCTTTCAGGGCTGGCACCTTTAGACTAGGAGCAATTGCTGGACGTTCGCAATTTCAGTGTTGAGCTCTGACGTGAACTAGCGAGGGGAAGCGATGATACGTCCGGACCTTTGAGCATCTAAAGAAGTTCAGAGCCGAAGTGTTTGTCGTTCGTTTGAGAGGTTACCAGTGGGAGATGAGGACCAGCAAGAGCTTTCAGGGCTGGCACCTTTAGACTAGGAGCAATCGCTGGACATTCGCAATTTCAGTGTTGAACTCTGAGGTGAAGTAGCGAGGGGAAGCGATGATACGTCTGGCCCTTTGAGTGTCTAAAGAAGTTCAGAGCCCAAGTGTTTGTGGTTCGTTTGAGAGGTTACCAGTGGGAGATGAGAACCAGCAACAGCATTCAGGGCTGGCAGCTTTAGACTAGGAGCAATCGCTGGACGTTCTCAATTTCAGATTTGAGCTCTGAGGTGAATTAGCGAGGGGAAGCGATGATACGTCTGGCCCTTTGAGTGTCTAAAGAAGTTCAGAGCCCAAGTATTTGTGGTTCGTTTGAGAGGTTACCAGTGGGAGATGAGGACCAGCAAGAGCTTTCAGGGCTGGCACCTTTAGACTAGGAGCAATCGCTGGACGTTCACAATTTCGGTTCGGAGTCCTGGCCAGATTGAGCAGGAGAGCGAGTGTATGTTGGAACCTTTAGTAGTCTAAACAAGTTCAGAGCCCAAGTGGTTGTGGTTCGTTTGAGAGGTTAGCAGTGGGAGATGAGGACCAGCAAGAGCTTTCAGGGCTGGCACCTTACTTAGACTAGAGCAATCGCTGGACGTTCACAATTTCGGTGTGGAGTTCTGGCCAGATTGAGCAGGAGAGTGTGTGTATGTTGGAACCTTTAGTAGTCTAAAGAAGTTGAGAGCCTAAGTGTTTGTGGTTCGTTTGAGAGGTTACCAGTGGGAGATGAGGACCAGCAAGAGCTTTCAGGGCTGGCACGTTCAGTCTAGGAGCAATCGGTGGACGTTCGCAATTTCACTGTTGAGCTCTGACGTGAATAAGCGAGGGGAAGCAATGATACGTCTGGACCTTTGAGTGTCCAAGGAAGTTCAGAGCCCAAGTGTTTCTGGTTGTTTTCAGAGGTTCCCAGTGGGAGATGAGGACCAGCAAGAGCTTTCAGGGCTGGCACCTTTAGAGTAGGAGCAATCGCTGGACGTTCGCAATTTCAGTGTTGAGCTCTGACGTGAATTAGTGAGTGGAAGCGATGATACGTCTGGACCTTTGAGTGTCTAAAGAAGTTCAGAGCCCAAGTGTTTGTGGTTCGTTTGAGAGGTTACCAGTGGAGATGAGGACCAGCAAGAGCTTTCAGGGCTGGCACCTTTAGACTAGGAGCAATCGCTGGACGTTCGCAATTTCAGTGTTGAGCTCTGACGTGAATAAGCGAGGGGAAGCAATGATACGTCTCGACCTTTGAGTGTCCAAGGAAGTTCAGAGCCCAAGTGTTTCTGGTTGTTTTCAGAGGTTACCAGTGGGAGATGAGGACCAGCAAGAGCTTTCAGGGCTGGCACCTTTAGACTAGGAGCAATCGCTGGACGTTCACAATTTCGGTGTGGAGCTCTGGCCAGATTGAGCAGGAGAGCGAGTGTATGTTGGAACCTTTAGTAGTCTAAACAAGTTCAGAGCCCAGGTGTTTGTGGTTCGTTTGAGAGGTTACCAGTGGGAGATGAGGACCAGCAAGAGCTTTCAGGGCTGGCACCTTTAGACTAGGAGCAATCGCTGGACGTTCACAATTTCGGAGTGGAGCTCTGGCCAGATTGAGCAGATGATTGAGTGTATGTTGGAACCTTTAGTAGTCTAAACAAGTTCAGAGCCCAAGTGTTTGTGGTTCGTTTGAGAGGTTACCAGTGGGAGATGAGGAGCAGCAAGAGCTTTCAGGGCTGGCACCTTCAGTCTAGGAGCAATCGGTGGACGTTCTCAATTTCAGTGTTGAGCTCTGACGTGAATTAGCGAGGGGAAGCGATGATACGTCTGGACCTTTGAGCGTCTAAAGAAGTTAAGAGCCCAAGTGTTTGTGGTTCGTTTGAGAGGTTACCAGTGGGAGATGAGGACCAGCAAGAGCTTTCAGGGCTGGCACCTTTAGACTAGGAGCAATCGCTGGACGTTCGCAATGTCGGTGTGGAGCTCTGGCCAGATTGAGCAGGAGATTGAGTGTATGTTGGAACCTTTAGTAGTGTAAACAATTTCAGAGCCCAAGTGTTTGTGGTTCGCTTGAGAGGTTACCAGTGGGAGATGAGGACCAGCAAGAGCTTTCAGGACTGGCACCTTTAGACTAGGAGCAATCGCTGGACGTTCACAATTTCAGATTTGAGCTCTGAGGTGAATTAGCGAGGGGAAGCGATGATACGTCTGGACCTTTGAGTGTCTAAAGAAGTTCAGAGCCCAAGTGTTTGTGGTTCGTTTGAGAGGTTACCAGTGGGAGATGAGGACCAGCAAGAGCTTTCAGGGCTGGCACCTTTAGACTAGGAGCAATCGCTGGACGTTCGCAATTTCAGTGTTGAGCTCTGACGTGAATTAGTGAGTGGAAGCGATGATACGTCTGGACCTTTGAGTGTCTAAAGAAGTTCAGAGCCCAAGTGTTTGTGGTTCGTTTGAGAGGTTCCCAGTGGGAGATGAGGAGCAGCAAGAGCTTTAAGGGCTGGCACCTTTAGACTAGGAGCAATCGCTGGACCTTCGCAATGTCAGTGTGGAGCTCTGGCCAGATTGAGCAGGAGATTGAGTGTATGTTGGAACCTTTAGTAGTCTAAAGAAGTTCAGAGCCCAAGTGTTTGTGGTTCGTTTGAGAGGTTACCAGTGGGAGATGAGGAGCAGCAAGAGCTTTCAGGGCTGGCACCTTCAGTCTAGGAGCAATCGGTGGACGTTCGCAATTTCAGTGTTGAGCTCTGACGTGAACTAGCGAGGGGAAGCGATGATACGTCTGGACCTTTGAGTGTCTAAACAAGTTCAGAGCCCAAGTGGTTGTGGTTCGTTTGAGAGGTTAGCAGTGGGAGATGAGGACCAGCAAGAGCTTTCAGGGCTGGCACATTTAGACTAGGAGCAATCGCTGGACGTTCACAATTTCGGTGTGGAGTCCTGGCCAGATTGAGCAGGAGAGCGAGTGTATGTTGGAACCTTTAGTAGTCTAAACAAGTTCAGAGCCCAAGTGGTTGTGGTTCGTTTGAGAGGTTACCAGTGGGAGATGAGGAGCAGCAAGAGCTTTCAGGGCTGGCACGTTCAGTCTAGGAGCAATCGGTGGACGTTCGCAATTTCAGTGTTGAGCTCTGACGTGAACTAGCGAGGGGAAGCGATGATACGTCTGGACCTTTGAGTGTCTAAAGAAGTTCAGAGCCCAAGTGTTTGTGGTTCGTTTGAGAGGTTCCCAGTGGGAGATGAGGACCAGCAAGACCATTCAGGGCTGGCACCTTTAGACTAGGAGCAATCGGTGGACGTTCGCAATTTCAGTATTGAGCTCTGACGTGAACTAGCGAGGGGAAGCGATGATACGTCTGGACCTTTGAGCATCTAAAGAAGTTCAGAGCCCAAGTGTTTGTGGTTCGTTTGAGAGGTTACCAGTGGGAGATGAGGACCAGCAAGAGCTTTCAGGGCTGGCACCTTTAGACTAGGAGCAATCGCTGGACGTTCGCAATTTCACTGTTGAGCTCTGACGTGAATAAGCGAGGGGAAGCAATGATACGTCTGGACCTTTGAGTGTCCAAGGAAGTTCAGAGCCCAAGTGTTTCTGGTTGTTTTCAGAGGTTACCAGTGGGAGATGAGGACCAGCAAGAGCTTTCAGGGCTGGCACCTTTAGACTAGGAGCAATCGCTGGACGTTCGCAATTTCAGTGTTGAGCTCTGACGTGAATTAGTGAGTGGAAGCGATGATACGTCTGGACCTGTGAGTGTCTAAAGAAGTTCAGAGCCCAAGTGTTTGTGGTTCGTTTGAGAGGTTACCAGTGGGAGATGAGGAGCAGCAAGAGCTTTCAGGGCTGGCACCTTTAGACTAGGAGCAATCGCTGGACGTTCGCAATTTCAGTGTTGAGCTCTGACGTGAATAAGCGAGGGGAAGCAATGATACGTCTGGACCTTTGAGAGTCCAAGGAAGTTCAGAGCCCAAGTGTTTCTGGTTGTTTTCAGAGGTTACCAGTGGGAGATGAGGACCAGCAAGAGCTTTCAGGGCTGTCACCTTTAGACTAGGAGCAATCGCTGGACGTTCACAATTTCGGTGTGGAGTCCTGGCCAGATTGAGCAGGAGAGCGAGTGTATGTTGGAACCTTTAGTAGTCTAAACAAGTTCAGAGCCCAGGTGTTTGTGGTTCGTTTGAGAGGTTACCAGTGGGAGATGAGGACCAGCAAGAGCTTTCAGGGCTGGCACCTTTAGACTAGGAGCAATCGCTGGACGTTCACAATTTCGGAGTGGAGTCCTGGCCAGATTGAGCAGATGATTGAGTGTATGTTGGAACCTTTAGTAGTCTAAACAAGTTCAGAGCCCAAGTGTTTGTGGTTCGTTTGAGAGGTTACCAGTGGGAGATGAGGACCAGCAAGAGCTTTCAGGGCTGGCACCTTCAGTCTAGGGAGCAATCGGTGGACGTTCTCAATTTCAGTGTTGAGCTCTGACGTGAATTAGCGAGGGGAAGCGATGATACGTCTGGACCTTTGAGCGTCTAAAGAAGTTCAGAGCCCAAGTGTTTGTGGTTCGTTTGAGAGGTTACCAGTGGGAGATGAGGACCAGCAAGAGCTTTCAGGGCTGGCACCTTTAGACTAGGAGCAATCGCTGGACCTTTGCAATGTCGGTGTGGAGCTCTGGCCAGATTGAGCAGGAGATTGAGTGTATGTTGGAACCTTTAGTAGTGTAAACAAGTTCAGAGCCCAAGTGTTTGTGGTTCGCTTGAGAGGTTACCAGTGGGAGATGAGGACCAGCAAGAGCTTTCAGGACTGGCACCTTTAGACTAGGAGCAATTGCTGGACGTTCACAATTTCAGATTTGAGCTCTGAGGTGAATTAGCGAGGGGAAGCGATGATACGTCTGGACCTTTGAGTGTCTAAAGAAGTTCAGAGCCCAAGTGTTTGTGGTTCGTTTGAGAGGTTCCCAGTGGGAGATGAGGACCAGCAAGAGCTTTCAGGGCTGGCACCTTTAGACTAGGAGCAATCGCTGGACCTTCGCAATGTCAGTGTGGAGCTCTGGCCAGATTGAGCAGGAGATTGAGTGTATGTTGGAACCTTTAGTAGTCTAAAGAAGTTCAGAGCCCAAGTGTTTGTGGTTCGTTTGAGAGGTTACCAGTGGGAGATGAGGAGCAGCAAGAGCTTTCAGGGCTGGCACCTTCAGTCTAGGAGCAATCGGTGGACGTTCGCAATTTCAGTGTTGAGCTCTGAGGTGAATTAGCGAGGGGAAGCGATGATACGTCTGGCCCTTTGAGTGTCTAAACAAGTTAAGAGCCCAAGAGTTTGTGGTTCGTTTGAGAGGTTACCAGTGGGACATGAAGACCAGCAAGAGCTTTCAGGGCTGGCACCTTTAGAGTAGGAGCAATCGCTGGACGTTCACAATTTCGGTACGGAGTCCTGGCCAGATTGAGCAGGAGAGCGAGTGTATGTTGGAACCTTTAGTAGTCTAAACAACTTCAGAGCCCAAGTGGTTGTGGTTCGTTTGAGAGGTTAGCAGTGGGAGATGAGGACCAGCAAGAGCTTTCAGGGCTGGCACCTTTAGACTAGGAGCAATCGCTGGACGTTCACAATTTCGGTACGGAGTCCTGGCCAGATTGAGCAGGAGAGCGAGTGTATGTTGGAACCTTTAGTAGTCTAAACAAGTTCAGAGCCCAAGTGGTTGTGGTTCGTTTGAGAGGTTACCAGTGGGAGATGAGGACCAGCAAGAGCTTTCAGGGCTGGCACCTTCAGTCTAGGAGCAATCGGTGGACGTTCGCAATTTCAGTGTTGAGCTCTGACGTGAACTAGCGAGGGGAAGCGATGATACGTCTGCACCTTTGAGAGTCTAAAGAAGTTCAGAGCCCAAGTGTTTGTGGTTCGTTTGAGAGGTTCCCAGTGGGAGATGAGGACCAGCAAGAGCTTTCAGGGCTGGCAGCTTTAGACTAGGAGCAATCGCTGGACGTTCTCAATTTCAGATTTGAGCTCTGAGGTGAATTAGCGAGGGGAAGCGATGATACGTCTGGACCTTTGAGTGTCTAAAGAAGTTCAGAGCCCAAGTGTTTGTGGTTCGTTTGAGAGGTTCCCAGCGGGAGATGAGAACCAGCAAGAGCTTTCAGGGCTGGCACCTTTAGACTAGGAGCAATCGCTGGACGTTCACAATTTCGGTGCGGAGTCCTGGCCAGATTGAGCAGGAGATTGAGTGTATGTTGGAACCTTTGAGTGTCTAAACAAGTTCAGAGCCCAAGTGTTTGTGGTTCGTTTGAGAGGTTACCAGTGGGAGATGAGGAGCAGCAAGAGCTTTCAGGGCTGGCACCTTCAGTCTAGGAGCAATCGGTGGACGTTCGCAATTTCAGTGTTGAGCTCTGACGTGAACTAGCGAGGGGAAGCGATGATACGTCTGGCCCTTTGAGTGTCTAAACAAGTTAAGAGTCCAAGAGTTTGTGGTTCGTTTGAGAGGTTACCAGTGGGAGATGAGGACCAGCAAGAGCTTTCAGGGCTGGCACCTTTAGACTAGGAGCAATCGCTGGACATTCGCAATATTGGTTTTGAGCTCTGAGGTGAATTAGCGAGGGGAAGCGATGATACATCTGGGCTTTGAGTGTCTAAAGAAGTTCAGAGCCCAAGTGTTTGTGGTTCGTTTGAGAGGTTAGCAGTGGGAGATGAGAACCAGCAAGAGCTTTCAGGGCTGGCACCTTTAGACTAGGAGCAATCGCTGGACGTTCACAATTTCGGTGTGGAGTCCTGGCCAGATTGAGCAGGAGAGCGAGTGTATGTTGGAACCTTTAGTAGTCTAAACGAGTTGAGAGACCAAGTGGTTGTGGTTCGTTTGAGAGGTTAGCAGTGGGAGATGAGGACCAGCAAGAGCTTTGAGGGGTGGCACCTTTAGACTAGGAGCAATCGCTGGACGTTCACAATTTCTGTGTGGAGTTCTGGCCAGATTGAGCAGGAGAGCGAGTGTATGTTGGAACCTTTAGTAGTCTAAAGAAGTTCAGAGCCCAAGTGTTTGTGGTTCGTTTGAGAGATTACCAGTGGGAGATGGGGACCAGCAAGAGCTTTGAGGGCTGGCACGTTCAGTCTAGGAGCAATCGGTGGACGTTCGCAATTTCAGTGTTGAGCTCTGACATGAATTAGCGAGGGGAAGCGATGATACGTCTGGACCTTTGAGTGTCTAAAGAAGTTCAGAGCCCAAGTGTTTGTGGTTCGTTTGAGAGGTTACCAGTGGGAGATGAGGACCAGCAAGAGCTTTCAGGGCTGGCACCTTTAGACTAGGAGCAATCGCTGGACGTTCGCAATTTCGGTGTGGAGCTCTGGCCAGATTGAGCAGGAGATTGAGTGTATGTTGGAACCTTTAGTAGTCTAAACAAGTTCAGAGCCCAAGTGTTTGTGATTCGTTTGAGAGGTTACCAGTGGGAGATGAGGACCAGCAAGAGCTTTCAGGGCTCGCACCTTTAGACTAGGAGCAATCGGTGGACGTTCGCAATTTCAGTTTTGAGCTCTGAGGTGAATTAGCGAGGGGAAGCGATGATATGTCTGGCCCTTTGAGTGTCTAAAGAAGATCAGAGCCCAAGTGTTTGTGGTTCGTTTGAGAGGTTCCCAGTGGGAGATGAGGACCAGCAAGAGCTTTCAGGGCTGGCACCTTTAGACTAGCAGCAATCGGTGGACGTTCGCAATTTCAGTATTGAGCTTTGACGTGAATTAGTGAGTGGAAGCGAAGATACGTCTGGACCTTTGAGCATCTAAAGAAGTTCAGAGCCCAAGTGTTTGTGGTTCGTTTGAGAGGTTAGCAGTGGGAGATGAGGACCAGCAAGAGCTTTCAGGGCTGGCACCTTTAGACTAGGAGCAATCGCTGGACGTTCGCAATTTCACTGTTGAGCTCTGACGTGAATAAGCGAGGGGAAGCAATGATACGTCTGGACCTTTGAGTGTCCAAGGAAGTTCAGAGCCCAAGTGTTTCTGGTTGTTTTCAGAGGTTACCAGTGGGAGATGAGGACCAGCAAGAGCTTTCAGGGCTGGCACCTTTAGACTAGGAGCAATCGCTGGACGTTCACAATTTCGGAGTGGAGCTCTGGCCAGATTGAGCAGGAGATTGAGTGTATGTTGGAACCTTTAGTAGTCTAAACAAGTTCAGAGCCCAAGTGTTTGTGGTTCGTTTGAGAGGTTCCCAGTGGGAGATGAGGACCAGCAAGAGCTTTCAGGGCTGGCACCTTTAGAGTAGGAGCAATCGCTGGACGTTCGCAATTTCAGTGTTGAGCTCTGACGTGAATTAGCGAGGGGAAGCGATGATACGTCTGGACCTTTGAGCGTCTAAAGAAGTTCAGAGCCCAAGTGTTTGTGGTTCGTTTGAGAGGTTACCAGTGGGAGATGAGGAGCAGCAAGAGCTTTCAGGGCTGGCACCTTTAGACTAGGAGCAATCGCTGGACATTTGCAATGTCGGTGTGGAGCTCTGGCCAGATTGAGCAGGAGATTGAGTGTATGTTGGAACCTTTAGTAGTCTAAAGAAGTTCAGAGCCCAAGTGTTTGTGGTTCGTTTGAGAGGTTAGCAGTGGGAGATGAGGACCAGCAAGAGCTTTCAGGACTGGCACCTTTAGACTAGGAGCAATCGCTGGACGTTCACAATTTCAGATTTGAGCTCTGAGGTGAACTAGCGAGGGGAAGCGATGATACGTCTGGACCTTTGAGTGTCTAAACAAGTTCAGAGCCCAAGTGTTTGTGGTTCGTTTGAGAGGTTACCAGTGGGAGATGAGGACCAGCAAGAGCTTTCAGGGCTGGCACCTTTAGACTAGGAGCAATCGCTGGACGTTCGCAATTTCAGTGTTGAGCTCTGACGTGAATTAGTGAGTGGAAGCGATGATACGTCTGGATCCTTGAGTGTCTAAAGAAGTTCAGAGCCCAAGTGTTTGTGGTTCGTTTGAGAGGTTACCAGTGGGAGATGAGGAGCAGCAAGAGCTTTCAGGGCTGGCACCTTTAGACTAGGAGCAATCGCTGGACCTTCGCAATGTCAGTGTGGAGCTCTGGCCAGATTGAGCAGGAGAGCGAGTGTATGTTGGAACCTTTAGTAGTCTAAACAAGTTCAGAGCCCAAGTGTTTGTGGTTCGTTTGAGAGGTTACCAGTGGGAGATGTGGACCAGCAAGAGCTTTCAGGACTGGCACCTTTAGACTAGGAGCAATCGCTGGACGTTCGCAATTTCAGTGTTGAGCTCTGAGGTGAATTAGCGAGGGGAAGCGATGATACGTCTGGACCTTTGAGTGTCTAAAGAAGTTCAGAGCCCAAGTGTTTGTGGTTCGTTTGAGAGGTTACCAGTGGGAGATGAGGACCAGCAAGAGCTTTCAGGACTGGCACCTTTAGACTAGGAGCAATCGCTGGACGTTCGCAATTTCAGATTTGAGCTCTGACGTGAATTAGCGAGGGGAAGCGATGATACGTCTGGCCCTTTGAGTGTCTAAAGAAGTTCAGAGCCCAAGTGTTTGTGGTTCGTTTGAGAGGTTACCAGTGGGAGATGAGGAGCAGCAAGAGCTTTCAGGGCTGGCACCTTTAGACTAGGAGCAATCACTGGACATTTGCAATGTCGGTGTGGAGCTCTGGCCAGATTGAGCAGGAGATTGAGTGTATGTTGGAACCTTTAGTAGTGTAAACAAGTTCAGAGCCCAAGTGTTTGTGGTTCGTTTGAGAGGTTACCAGTGGGAGATGAGGACCAGCAAGAGCTTTCAGGACTGGCACCTTTAGACTAGGAGCAATCGCTGGACGTTCACAATTTCAGATTTGAGCTCTGAGGTGAATTAGCGAGGGGAAGCGATGATACGTCTGGACCTTTGAGTGTCTAAAAAAGTTCAGAGCCCAAGTGTTTGTGGTTCGTTTGAGAGGTTCCCAGTGGGAGATGAGGACCAGCAAGAGCTTTCAGGGCTGGCACCTTTAGACTAGCAGCAATCGCTGGACGTTCGCAATTTCAGTGTTGAGCTCTGACGTGAATTAGTGAGTGGAAGCGATGATACGTCTGGACCTTTGAGTGTCTAAAGAAGTTCAGAGCCCAAGTGTTTGTGGTTCGTTTGAGAGGTTACCAGTGGGAGATGAGGACCAGCAAGAGCTTTCAGGGCTGGCACCTTCAGTCTAGGAGCAATCGCTGGACGTTCACAATTTCAGATTTGAGCTCTGAGGTGAATTAGCGAGGGGAAGCGATGATACGTCTGGCCCTTTGAGTGTCTAAAGAAGTTCAGAGCCCAAGTGTTTGTGGTTCGTTTGAGAGGTTACCAGTGGGAGATGAGGAGCAGCAAGAGCTTTCAGGGCTGGCACCTTTAGACTAGGAGCAATCGCTGGACCTTCGCAATGTCAGTGTGGAGCTCTGGCCAGATTGAGCAGGAGAGCGAGTGTATGTTGGAACCTTTAGTAGTCTAAACAAGTTCAGAGCCCAAGTGTTTGTGGTTCGTTTGAGAGGTTACCAGTGGGAGATGTGGACCAGCAAGAGCTTTCAGGACTGGCACCTTTAGACTAGGAGCAATCGCTGGACGTTCGCAATTTCAGTGTTGAGCTCTGAGGTGAATTAGCGAGGGGAAGCGATGATACGTCTGGACCTTTGAGTGTCTAAAGAAGTTCAGAGCCCAAGTGTTTGTGGTTCGTTTGAGAGGTTACCAGTGGGAGATGAGGACCAGCAAGAGCTTTCAGGGCTGGCACCTTTAGACTAGGAGCAATTGCTGGACTTTCACAATTTCGGTGTGGAGCTCTGGCCAGATTGAGCAGGAGATTGAGTGTATGTTGGAACCTTTAGTAGTTTAAACAAGTTCAGAGCCCAAGTGTTTGTGGTTCGTTTGAGAGGTTACCAGTGGGAGATGAGGACCAGCAAGAGCTTTCAGGGCTGGCACCTTCAGTCTAGGAGCAATCGGTGGACGTTCTCAATTTCAGTGTTGAGCTCTGACGTGAACTAGCGAGGGGAAGCGATGATACGTCCGGACCTTTGAGCATCTAAAGAAGTTCAGAGCCCAAGTGTTTGTGGTTCGTTTGAGAGGTTACCAGTGGGAGATGAGGACCAGCAAGAGCTTTCAGGGCTGGCAGCTTTAGACTAGGAGCAATCGCTGGACATTCGCAATTTCAGTGTTGAGCTCTGAGGTGAATTAGCGAGGGGAAGCGATGATACGTCTGGACCTTTGAGTGTCTAAACAAGTTCAGAGCCCAAGTGTTTGTGGTTCGTTTGAGAGGTTACCAGTGGGAGATGAGAACCAGCAAGAGCATTCAGGGCTGGCACCTTTAGACTCGGAGCAATCGCTGGACGTTCTCAATTTCAGATTTGAGCTCTGAGGTGAATTAGCGAGGGGAAGCGATGATACGTCTGGACTTTTGAGTGTCTAAAGAAGTTCAGAGCCCAAGTGTTTGTGGTTCGTTTGAGAGGTTACCAGTGGGAGATGAGAACCAGCAAGAGCTTTCAGGGCTGGCACCTTTAGACTAGGAGCAATTGCTGGACGTTCACAATTTCGGGGTGGAGTCCTGGCCAGATTGGGCAGGAGATTGAGTGTATGTTGGAACCTTTAGTAGTCTAAAGAAGTTCAGAGCCCAAGTGTTTGTGGTTCGTTTGAGAGGTTACCAGTGGGAGATGAGGACCAGCAAGAGCTTTCAGGACTGGCACCTTCAGTCTAGGAGCAATCGGTGGACGTTCGCAATTTCAGTGTTGAGCTCTGACGTGAACTAGCGAGGGGAAGCGATGATACGTCTGGACCTTTGAGTGTCTAAACAAGTTCAGAGCCCAAGTGTTTGTGGTTCGTTTGAGAGGTTACCAGTGGGAGATGAGGACCAGCAAGAGCTTTCAGGGCTGGCACCTTCAGTCTAGGAGCAATCGCTGGACGTTCGCAATATTGGTTTTGAGCTCTGAGGTGAATTAGCGAGGGGAAGCGATGATACGTCTGGCCCTTTGAGTGTCTAAAGAAGTTCAGAGCCCAAGTGTTTCTGGTTGTTTTCAGAGGTTACCAGTGGGAGATGAGGACCAGCAAGAGCTTTCAGGGCTGGCACCTTTAGACTAGGAGCAATCGCTGGACGTTCACAATTTCGGTGTGGAGCTCTGGCCAGATTGAGCAGGAGAGCGAGTGTATGTTGGAACCTTTAGTAGTCTAAACAAGTTCAGAGCCCAGGTGTTTGTGGTTCGTTTGAGAGGTTACCAGTGGGAGATGAGGACCAAGAAGAGCTTTGAGGGGTGGCACCTTTAGACTAGGAGCAATCGCTGGACGTTCACAATTTCGGTGTGGAGTTCTGGCCAGATTGAGCAGGAGAGCGTGTGTATGTTGGAACCTTTAGTAGTCTAAAGAAGTTCAGAGCCCAAGTGTTTGTGGTTCGTTTGAGAGGTTACCAGTGGGAGATGAGGACCAGCAAGAGCTTTGAGGGCTGGCACGTTCAGTCTAGGAGCAATCGGTGGACGTTCGCAATTTCAGTGTTGAGCTCTGACATGAATTAGCGAGGGGAAGCGATGATACGTCTGGACCTTTGAGTGTCTAAAGAAGTTCAGAGCCCAAGTGTTTGTGGTTCGTTTGAGAGGTTACCAGTGGGAGATGAGGACCAGCAAGAGCTTTCAGGGCTGGCACCTTTAGACTAGGAGCAATCGCTGGACGTTCACAATTTCGGTGTGGAGCTCTGGCCAGATTGAGCAGGAGATCGAGTGTATGTTGGAACCTTTAGTAGTCTAAACAAGTTCAGAGCCCAAGTGTTTGTGGTTCGTTTGAGAGGTTACCAGTGGGAGATGAGGACCAGCAAGAGCTTTCAGGGCTCGCACCTTTAGACTAGGAGCAATCGGTGGACGTTCGCAATTTCAGTTTTGAGCTCTGAGGTGAATTAGCGAGGGGAAGCGATGATATGTCTGGCCCTTTGAGTGTCTAAAGAAGATCAGAGCCCAAGTGTTTGTGGTTCGTTTGAGAGGTTCCCAGTGGGAGATGAGGACCAGCAAGAGCTTTCAGGGCTGGCACATTTAGACTAGCAGCAATCGGTGGACGTTCGCAATTTCAGTATTGAGCTCTGACGTGAACTAGCGAGGGGAAGCGATGATACGTCTGGACCTTTGAGCATCTAAAGAAGTTCAGAGCCCAAGTGTTTGTGGTTCGTTTGAGAGGTTACCAGTGGGAGATGAGGACCAGCAAGAGCTTTCAGGGCTGGCACCTTTAGACTAGGAGCAATCGCTGGACGTTCGCAATTTCACTGTTGAGCTCTGACGTGAATAAGCGAGGGGAAGCAATGATACGTCTGGACCTTTGAGTGTCCAAGGAAGTTCAGAGCCCAAGTGTTTCTGGTTGTTTTCAGAGGTTACCAGTGGGAGATGAGGACCAGCAAGAGCTTTCAGGGCTGGCACCTTTAGACTAGGAGCAATCGCTGGACGTTCACAATTTCAGTGTGGAGCACTGGCCAGATTGAGCAGGAGAGCGAGTGTATGTTGGAACCTTTAGTAGTCTAAACAAGTTCAGAGCCCAGGTGTTTGTGGTTCGTTTGAGAGGTTACCAGTGGGAGATGAGGACCAGCAAGAGCTTTCAGGGCTGGCACCTTTAGACTAGGAGCAATCGCTGGACGTTCACAATTTCGGAGTGGAGCTCTGGCCAGATTGAGCAGGAGATTGAGTGTATGTTGGAACCTTTAGTAGTCTAAACAAGTTCAGAGCCCAAGTGTTTGTGGTTCGTTTGAGAGGTTCCCAGTGGGAGATGAGGACCAGCAAGAGCTTTCAGGGCTGGCACCTTTAGAGTAGGAGCAATCGCTGGACGTTCGCAATTTCAGTGTTGAGCTCTGACGTGAATTAGTGAGTGGAAGCGATGATACGTCTGGATCTTTGAGTGTCTAAAGAAGTTCAGAGCCCAAGTGTTTGTGGTTCGTTTGAGAGGTTACCAGTGGGAGATGAGGAGCAGCAAGAGCTTTCAGGGCTGGCACCTTTAGACTAGGAGCAATCGCTGGACCTTCGCAATGTCAGTGTGGAGCTCTGGCCAGATTGAGCAGGAGAGCGAGTGTATGTTGGAACCTTTAGTAGTCTAAACAAGTTCAGAGCCCAAGTGTTTGTGGTTCGTTTGAGAGGTTACCAGTGGGAGATGTGGACCAGCAAGAGCTTTCAGGACTGGCACCTTTAGACTAGGAGCAATCGCTGGACGTTCGCAATTTCAGTGTTGAGCTCTGAGGTGAATTAGCGAGGGGAAGCGATGATACGTCTGGACCTTTGAGTGTCTAAAGAAGTTCAGAGCCCAAGTGTTTGTGGTTCGTTTGAGAGGTTACCAGTGGGAGATGAGGACCAGCAAGAGCTTTCAGGGCTGGCACCTTTAGACTAGGAGCAATCGCTGGACGTTCGCAATTTCAGATTTGAGCTCTGACGTGAATTAGCGAGGGGAAGCGATGATACGTCTGGCCCTTTGAGTGTCTAAAGAAGTTCAGAGCCCAAGTGTTTGTGGTTCGTTTGAGAGGTTACCAGTGGGAGATGAGGAGCAGCAAGAGCTTTCAGGGCTGGCACCTTTAGACTAGGAGCAATCACTGGACATTTGCAATGTCGGTGTGGAGCTCTGGCCAGATTGAGCAGGAGATTGAGTGTATGTTGGAACCTTTAGTAGTGTAAACAAGTTCAGAGCCTAAGTGTTTGTGGTTCGCTTGAGAGGTTACCAGTGGGAGATGAGGACCAGCAAGAGCTTTCAGGACTGGCACCTTTAGACTAGGAGCAATCGCTGGACGTTCGCAATTTCAGATTTGAGCTCTGACGTGAATTAGCGAGGGGAAGCGATGATACGTCTGGCCCTTTGAGTGTCTAAAGAAGTTCAGAGCCCAAGTGTTTGTGGTTCGTTTGAGAGGTTCCCAGTGGGAGATGAGGACCAGCAAGAGCTTTCAGGGCTGGCACCTTTAGACTAGGAGCAATCGCTGGACGTTCGCAATTTCAGATTTGAGCTCTGACGTGAATTAGTGAGTGGAAGCGATGATACGTCTGGACCTTTGAGTGTCTAAAGAAGTTCAGAGCCCAAGTGTTTGTGGTTCGTTTGAGAGGTTCCCAGTGGGAGATGAGGACCAGCAAGAGCTTTCAGGGCTGGCACCTTCAGTCTAGGAGCAATCGCTGGACGTTCACAATTTCAGATTTGAGCTCTGAGGTGAATTAGCGCGGGGAAGCGATGATACGTCTGGACCTTTGAGTGTCTGAAGAAGTTCAGAGCCCAAGTGTTTGTGGTTCGTTTGAGAGGTTACCAGTGGGAGATGAGGACCAGCAAGAGCTTTCAGGGCTGGCACCTTTAGACTAGGAGCAATTGCTGGACGTTCACAATTTCGGTGTGGAGCTCTGGCCAGATTGAGCAGGAGATTGAGTGTATGTTGGAACCTTTAGTAGTTTAAACAAGTTCAGAGCCCAAGTGTTTGTGGTTCGTTTGAGAGGTTACCAGTGGGAGATGAGGACCAGCAAGAGCTTTCAGGGCTGGCACCTTTAGACTAGGAGCAATCCGTGGACGTTCTCAATTTCAGTGTTGATCTCTGACGTGAAATAGCGAGGGGAAGGGATGATACGTCAGGACCTTTGAGCATCTAAAGAAGTTCAGAGCCCAAGTGTTTGTGGTTCGTTTGAGAGGTTACCAGTGGGAGATGAGGACCAGCAAGAGCTTTCAGGGCTGGCAGCTTTAGACTAGGAGCAATCGCTGGACATTCGCAATTTCAGTGTTGAGCTCTGAGGTGAATTAGCGAGGGGAAGCGATGATACGTCTGGACCTTTGAGTGTCTAAACAAGTTCAGAGCCCAAGTGTTTGTGGTTCGTTTGAGAGGTTACCAGTGGGAGATGAGAACCAGCAAGAGCATTCAGGGCTGGCACCTTTAGACTCGGAGCAATCGCTGGACGTTCTCAATTTCAGATTTGAGCTCTGACGTGAATTAGCGAGGGGAAGCGATGATACGTCTGGACCTTTGAGTGTCTAAAGAAGTTCAGAGCCCAAGTGTTTGTGGTTCGTTTGAGAGGTTACCAGTGGGAGATGAGAACCAGCAAGAGCTTTCAGGGCTGGCACCTTTAGACTAGGAGCAATTGCTGGACGTTCACAATTTCGGGGTGGAGTCCTGGCCAGATTGAGCAGGAGATTGATTGTATGTTGGAACCTTTAGTAGTCTAAAGAAGTTCAGAGCCCAAGTGTTTGTGGTTCGTTTGAGAGGTTACCAGTGGGAGATGAGGAGCAGCAAGAGCTTTCAGGGCTGGCACCTTCAGTCTAGGAGCAATCGGTGGACGTTCGCAATTTCAGTGTTGAGCTCTGACGTGAACTAGCGAGGGGAAGCGATGATACGTCTGGACCTTTGAGTGTCTAAAGAAGTTCAGAGCCCAAGTGTTTGTGGTTCGTTTGAGAGGTTACCAGTGGGAGATGAGGACCAGCAAGAGCTTTCAGGGCTGGCACCTTCAGTCTAGGAGCAATCGGTGGACGTTCGTAATTTCAGTGTTGAGCTCTGACGTGAATAAGCGAGGGGAAGCGATGATACGTCTGGCCCTTTGAGTGTCTAAAGAAGTTCAGAGCCCAAGTGTTTCTGGTTGTTTTCAGAGGTTACCAGTGGGAGATGAGGACCAGCAAGAGCTTTCAGGGCTGGCACCTTTAGACTAGTAGCAATCGCTGGACGTTCACAATTTCGGTGTGGAGCTCTGGCCAGATTGAGCAGGAGAGCGAGTGTATGTTGGAACCTTTAGTAGTCTAAACAAGTTCAGAGCCCAGGTGTTTGTGGTTCGTTTGAGAGGTTACCAGTGGGAGATGAGGACCAGCAAGAGCTTTCAGGGCTGGCACCTTTAGACTAGGAGCAATCGCTGGACGTTCACAATTTCAGTGTGGAGCACTGGCCAGATTGAGCAGGAGATTGAGTGTATGTTGGAACCTTTAGTAGTCTAAACAAGTTCAGAGCCCAAGTGTTTGTGGTTCGTTTGAGAGGTTACCAGTGGGAGATGAGGACCAGCAAGAGCTTTCAGGGCTGGCACCTTCAGTCTAGGAGCAATCGCTGGACGTTCGCAATTTCAGGGTTGCGCTCTGACGTGAATTAGCGAGGGGAAGCAATGATACGTCTGGCCCTTTGAGCGTCTAAAGAAGTTCAGAGCCCAAGTGTTTGTGGTTCGTTTGAGAGGTTCCCAGTGGGAGATGAGGACCAGCAAGAGCTTTCAGGGCTCGCACCTTTAGACTAGGAGCAATCGCTGGACGTTCGCAATTTCAGTGTTGAGCTCTGGCCAGATTGAGCAGGAGAACGAGTGTATGTTGGAACCTTTAGTAGTCTAAACAAGTTCAGAGCCCAAGTGTTTGTGGTTCGTTTGAGAGGTTACCAGTGGGAGATGGGGACCAGCAAGAGCTTTCAGGGCTGGCACCTTTAGACTAGGAGCAATCGCTGGACGTTCGCAATTTCACTGTTGAGCTCTGACGTGAATTCGCGAGGGGAAGCGATGATACGTCCGGACCTTTGAGTGTCTAAAGAAGTTCAGAGCCCAAGTGTTTGTGGTTCGTTTGAGAGGTTCCCAGTGGGAGATGAGGAGCAGCAAGAGCTTTCAGGGCTGGCACCTTTAGACTAGGAGCAATCGCTGGACGTTCACAATTTCGGTGTGGAGCTCTGGCCAGATTGAGCAGGAGATTGAGTGTATGTTGGAACCTTTAGTAGTGTAAACAAGTTCAGAGCCCAAGTGTTTGTGGTTCGTTTCAGAGGTTACCAGTGGGAGATGAGGAGCAGCAAGAGCTTTCAGGGCTGGCACCTTCAGTCTAGGAGCAATCGGGGGACGTTCGCAACTTCAGTGTTGAGCTCTGACGTGAACTAGCGAGGGGAAGCGATGATACGTCTGGCCCTTTGAGTGTCTAAAGAAGTTCAGAGCCCAAGTGTTTGTGGTTCGTTTGAGAGGCTACCAGCGGGAGATGAGGACCAGCAAGAGCTTTCAGGGCTGGCACCTTTAGACTAGCAGCAATCGCTGGACGTTCGCAATTTCATTGTTGAGCTCTGACGTGAACTAGCGAGGGGAAGCGATGATACGTCTGGACCTTTGAGTGTCTAAAGAAGTTCAGAGCCCAAGTGTCTGTGGTTCGTTTGAGAGGTTACCAGTGGGAGATGAGGACCAGCAAGAGCTTTCAGGGCTGGCACCTTTAGACTAGGAGCAATCGGTGGACGTTCGCAATTTCAGTGTTGAGCTCTGAGGTGAATTAGTGAGTGGAAGCGATGATACGTCTGGACCTTTGAGCGTCTAAAGAAGTTCAGAGCCCAAGTGTTTGTGGTTCGTGTGAGAGGTTAGCCGTGGGAGATGAGGACCAGCAAGAGCTTTCAGGGCTGGCACCTTTACACTAGCAGCAATCGGTGGACGTTCGCAATTTCAGTATTGAGCTCTGACGTGAACTAGCGAGGGGAAGCGATGATACGTCTGGACCTTTGAGCATAGAAAGATGTTCAGAGCCCAAGTGTTTGTGGTTCGTTTGAGAGGTTACCAGTGGGAGATGAGGAGCAGCAAGAGCTTTCAGGGCTGGCACCTTTAGACTAGCAGCAATCGGTGGACGTTCGCAATGTCGGTGTGGAGCTCTGGCCAGATTGAGCAGGAGAACGAGTGTATGTTGGAACCTTTAGTACTCTAAACAAGTTCAGAGCCCAAGTGTTTGTGGTTTGTTTGAGAGGTTACCAGTGGGAGATGAGGACCAGCAAGAGCTTTCAGGGCTGGCACCTTTAGACTAGGAGCAATCGCTGGACATTCGCAATTTCAGTGTTGCGCTCTGAGGTGAATTAGCGAGGGGAAGCGATGATACCTCTGGACCATTCAGTGTCTAAACAAGTTCAGAGCCCAAGTGTTTCTGGTTGTTTTGAGAGGTTACCAGTGGGAGATGAGGACCAGCAAGAGCTTTCAGGGCTGGCACCTTCAGACTAGGAGCAATCGCTGGACGTTCACAATTTCGGTGTGGAGCTCTGGCCAGATTGAGCAGGAGAGCGAGTGTATGTTGGAACCTTTAGTAGTCTAAACAAGTTCAGAGCCCAAGTGTTTGTGGTTCGTTTGAGAGGTTACCAGTGGGAGATGAGGAGCAGCAAGAGCTTTCAGGGCTGGCACCTTTAGACTAGGAGCAATCGCTGGACCTTCGCAATTTCAGTGTTGAGCTCTGACGTGAATTAGAGAGGGGAAGCGATGATACGTCTGGCCCTTTGAGTGTCTAAAGAAATTCAGAGCCCAAGTGTTTGTGGCTCGTTTGAGAGGTTACCAGTGGGAGATGAGGACCAGCAAGAGCTTTCAGGGCTGGCACCTTTAGACTAGGAGCAATCGCTGGACGTTCGCAATTTCAGTCTTGAGCTCTGACGTGAATTAGCGAGGGGAAGCGATGATACGTCTGGACCTGTGAGTGTCTGAAGAAGTTCAGAGCCCAAGTGTTTGTGGTTCGTTTGAGAGGTTACCAGTGGGAGATGAATTCCAGCAAGAGCTTTCAGGGCTGGCACCTTTAGACTAGGAGCAATCACTGGATGTTCGAATTTCACGGTTTCGCTCTGACTTGAATTAGCTAGGGAAAGCGATGATACGTCTGGAACTTTGAGTGTCTAAACAAGTTCAGAGCCCAAGTGTTTGTGGTTCGTTTGAGAGGTTACCAGTGGGAGATGAGGACCAGCAAGAGCTTTCAGGGCTGGCACCTTTAGACTAGGAGCAATCGCTGGACGTTCGCAATTTCAGTCTTGAGCTCTGACGTGAATTAGTGCGGGGAAGCGATGATACGTCTGGACCTTTGAGTGTCTAAAGAAGTTCTGAGCCCAAGTGTTTGTGGTTCGTTTGAGAGGTTACCAGTGGGAGATGAGGACCAGCAAGAGCTTTCAGGGCTGGCACCTTTAGACTAGGAGCAATCGCTGGACGTTCACAATTTCGGTGTGGAGCTCTGGCCAGCATGAGCAGGAGAGCGAGTGTATGTTGGAACCTTTAGTAGTCTAAACAAGTTCAGAGCCCAAGTGTTTGTGGTTCGTTTGAGAGGATACCAGTGGGAGATGAGGACCAGCAAGAGCTTTCAGGGCTGGCACCTTTAGAGTAGGAGCAATCGCTGGACGTTCGCAATTTCAGATTTGAGCTCTGACGTGAATTAGCGAGGGGAAGCGATGATACGTCTGGCCCTTTGAGTGTCTAAACAAGTTCAGAGCCCAAGTGTTTGTGGTTCGTTTGAGAGGTTACCAGTGGGAGATGAGGACCAGCAAGAGCTTTCAGGGCTGGCACCTTTAGACTAGGAGCAATCGCTGGACGTTCACAATTTCGGTGTGGAGCTCTGGCCAGATTTAGCAGGAGAGCGAGTGTATGTTGGAACCTTAGTAGTCTAAACAAGTTCAGAGACAAGTGTTTGTGGTTCGTTTGAGAGGTTACCAGTGGGAGATGAGGACCAGCAAGAGCTTTCAGGGCTGGCACCTTTGGACTAGGAGCAATCGCTAGACGTTCGCAATTTCAGTGTTGAGCTCTGACGTAAACTAGCGAGTGGAAGCGATGATACGTCTGGCCCTTTGAGTGTCTAAAGAAGTTCAGAGCCCAAGTGTTTGTGGCTCGTTTGAGAGGTTACCAGTGGGAGATGAGGACCAGCAAGAGCTTTCAGGGCTGGCACCTTTAGACTAGGAGCAATCGCTGGACGTTCGCAATTTCAGTGTTGCGCTCTGACGTGAATTAGCGAGGGGAAGCGATGATACGTCTGGACCTTTCAGTGTCTAAAGAAGTTCAGAGCCCAAGTGTTTGTGGTTCGTTTGAGAGGTTACCAGTGGGAGATGAGGACCAGCAAGAGCTTTCAGGGCTGGCACCTTTAGACTAGGAGCAATCGCTGGACGTTCGCAATTTCAGTGTTGCGCTCTGACGTGAATTAGCGAGGGGAAGCGATGATACGTCTGGCCCTTTGAGTGTCTAAAGAAGTTCAGAGCCCAAGTGTTTGTGGTTCGTTTGAGAGGTTCCCAGTGGGAGATGAGGACCAGCAAGAGCTTTCAGGGCTGGCACCTTTAGACTAGGAGCAATCGCTGGACGTTCGCAATTTCAGTGTTGAGCTCTGACGTGAATTAGCGCGGGGAAGCGATGATACGTCTGGCCCTTTGAGTGTCTAAACAAGTTCAGAGCCCAAGTGTTTGTGGTTCGTTTGAGAGGTTACCAGTGGGAGATGAGGACCAGCAAGAGCTTTCAGGGCTGGCACCTTTAGACTAGGAGCAATCGCTGGACGTTCGCAATTTCGGTATGGAGGTCTGGCGAGAATGATCAGGAGAGCGAGTGTATGTTGGAACCTTTAGTAGTCTAAACAAGTTCAGAGCCCAAGTGTTTGTGGTTCGTTTGAGAGGTTACCAGTGGGAGATGAGGACCAGCAAGAGCTTTCAGGGCTGGCACCTTTAGACTAGGAGCAATCGCTGGACGTTCGCAATTTCAGATTTGAGCTTTGACGTGAATTAGCGAGGGGAAGCGATGATACGTCTGGCCCTTTGAGTGTCTAAAGAAGTTCAGAGCCCAAGTGTTTGTGGTTCGTTTGAGAGGTTACCAGTGGGAGATGAGGACCAGCAAGAGCTTTCAGGGCTGGCACCTTTAGACTAGGAGCAATCGCTGGACGTTCGCAATTTCAGTGTTGAGCTCTGACGTGAATTAGCGCGGGGAAGCGATGATACGTCTGGCCCTTTGAGTGTCTAAAGAAGTTCAGAGCCCAAGTGTTTGTGGTTCGTTTGAGAGGTTACCAGTGGGAGATGAGGACCAGCAAGAGCTTTCAGGGCTGGCACCTTTAGACTAGGAGCAATCGCTGGACGTTCGCAATTTCAGATTTGAGCTTTGACGTGAATTAGCGAGGGGAAGCGATGATACGTCTGGACCTTTGAGTGTCTAAACAAGTTCAGAGCCCAAGTGTTTGTGGTTCGTTTGAGAGGTTACCAGTGGGAGATGAGGACCAGCAAGAGCTTTCAGGGCTGGCACCTTTAGACTAGGAGCAATCGCTGGACGTTCGCAATTTCAGTGTTGCGCTCTGACGTGAATTAGCGAGGGGAAGCGATGATACGTCTGGCCCTTTGAGTGTCTAAACAAGTTCAGAGCCCAAGTGTTTGTGGTTCGTTTGAGAGGTTACCAGTGGGAGATGAGGAGCAGCAAGAGCTTTAAGGGCTGGCACCTTTAGACTAGGAGCAATCGCTAGACGTTCGCAATTTCAGGGTTGCGCTCTGACGTGAACTAGCGAGGGGAAGCGATGATACGTCTGGCCCTTTGAGTGTCTAAAGAAGTTCAGAGCCCAAGTGTTTGTGGTTCGTTTGAGAGGTTAGCAGTGGGAGATGAGGACCAGCAAGAGTTTTCAGGGCTGGCACCTTTAGACTAGGAGCAATCGCTGGACGTTCGCAATTTCAATGTTGAGCTCTGACGTGAATTAGCGCGGGGAAGCGATGATACGTCTGGCCCTTTGAGTGTCTAAACAAGTTCAGAGCCCAAGTGTTTGTGGTTCGTTTGAGAGGTTCCCAGTGGGAGATGAGGACCAGCAAGAGCTTTCAGGGCTGGCACCTTTAGACTAGGAGCAATCGCTGGACCTTCGCAATTTCGGTATGGAGGTCTGGCGAGATTGATCAGGAGAGAGAGTGTATGTTGGAACCTTTAGTAGTCTAAACAAGTTCAGAGCCCAAGTGTTTCTGGTTCGTTTGAGAGGTTACCAGTGGGAGATGAGGACCAGCAAGAGCTTTCAGGGCTGGCACCTTTAGATTAGGAGCAATCGCTAGACGTTCGCAATTTCAGTTTTGAGCTCTGACGTGAATTAGCGCGGGGAAGCGATGATACGTCTGGCCCTTTGAGTGTCTAAAGAAGTTCAGAGCCCAAGTGTTTGTGGTTCGTTTGAGAGGTTAGCAGTGGGAGATGAGGACCAGCAAGAGCTTTCAGGGCTGGCACCTTCAGTCTAGGAGCAATCGGTGGACGTTCGCAATTTCAGGGTTGCGCTCTGACGTGAATTAGCGAGGGGAAGCGATGATACGTCTGGACCTTTGAATGTCTAAAGAAGTTCAGAGCCCAAGTGTTTGTGGTTCGTTTGAGAGGTTACCAGTGGGAGATGAGGACCAGCAAGAGCTTTCAGGGCTGGCACCTTCAGTCTAGGAGCAATCGCTGGACGCTCGCAATTTCAGTGTTGAGCTCTGACGTGAATTAGCGAGGGGAAGCGATGATACGTCTGGCCCTTTGAGTGTCTAAAGAAGTTCAGAGCCCAAGTGTTTGTGGTTCGTTTGAGAGGTTACCAGTGGGAGATGAGGACCAGCAAGAGCTTTCAGGGCTGGCACCTTTAGACTAGGAGCAATCGCTGGACGTTCGCAATTTCAGTGTTGAGCTCTGACGTGAATTAGCGAGGGGAAGCGATGATACGTCTGGACCTTTGAGTGTCTAAAGAAGTTCAGAGCCCAAGTGTTTGTGGTTCGTTTGAGAGGTTCCCAGTGGGAGATGAGGACCAGCAAGAGCTTTCAGGGCTGGCACCTTTAGACTAGGAGCAATCGCTGGACGTTCACAATTTCGGTGTGGAGCTCTGGCCAGATTGAGCAGGGGATTGAGTGTATGTTGGAACCTTTAGTAGTCTAAACAAGTTCAGAGCCCAAGTGTTTGTTGTTCGTTTGAGAGGTTACCAGTGGGAGATGAGGAGCAGCAAGAGCTTTCAGGGCTGGCACCTTTAGACTAGGAGCAATCGCTAGACGTTCGCAATTTCAGTGTTGAGCTCTGACGTGAATTAGCGAGGGGAAGCGATGATACGTCTGGACCTTTGAGTGTCTAAAGAAGTTCAGAGCCTAAGAGTTTGTGGTTCGTTTGATAGGTTCCCAGAGGGAGATGAGGACCAGCAAGAGCTTTCAGGGCTGGCACCTTCAGTCTAGGAGCAATCGGTGGACGTTCGCAATTTCAGTGTTGAGCTCTGAGGTCAATTAGCGAGGGGAAGCGATGATACGTCTGGACCTTTGAGGGTCTAAAGAAGTTCAGAGCCCAAGTGTTTGTGGTTCGTTTGAGAGGTTACCAGTGGGAGATGAGGACCAGCAAGAGCTTTCAGGGCTGGCACCTTTAGACTAGGAGCAATCGCTGGACGTTCGCAATTTCGGTGTGGAGCTCTGGCCAGATTGAGCAGGAGAGCGAGAGTATGTTGGAACCCTTAGTAGTCTAAACAAGTTCAGAGCCCAAGTGTTTGTGGTTCATTTGAGAGGTTACCAGTGGGAGATGAGGACCAGCAAGAGCTTTCAGGGCTGGCACCTTTAGACCAGGAGCAATCGCTGGACGTTCGCAATTTCAGTGTTGAGCTCTGACGTGAATTAGCGAGGGGAAGTGATGATACCTCTGGACCTTTGGGTGTCTAAACAAGTTCAGAGCCCAAGTGTTTGTGGTTCGTTTGAGAGGTTCCCAGTGGGAGATGAGGAGCAGCAAGAGCTTTCAGGGCTGGCACCTTTAGACTAGGAGCAATCGCTGGACGTTCGCAATTTCAGTGTTGAGCTCTGACGTGAATTAGCGCGGGGAAGCGATGATACGTCTGGCCCTTTGAGTGTCTAAAGAAGTTCAGAGCCCAAGTGTTTATGGTTCGTTTGAGAGGTTACCAGTGGGAGATGAGGACCACCAAGAGCTTTCAGGGCTGGCACCTTTAGACTAGGAGCAATCGCTGGACGTTCGCAATTTCAGATTTGAGCTTTGACGTGAATTAGCGAGGGGAAGCGATGATACGTCTGGACCTTTGAGTGTCTAAACAAGTTCAGAGCCCAAGTGTTTGTGGTTCGTTTGAGAGGTTACCAGTGGGAGATGAGGACCAGCAAGAGCTTTCAGGGCTGGCACCTTTAGACTAGGAGCAATCGCTGGACGTTCGCAATTTCAGTGTTGCGCTCTGACGTGAATTAGCGAGGGGAAGCGATGATACGTCTGGCCCTTTGAGTGTCTAAACAAGTTCAGAGCCCAAGTGTTTGTGGTTCGTTTGAGAGGTTACCAGTGGGAGATGAGGAGCAGCAAGAGCTTTAAGGGCTGGCACCTTTAGACTAGGAGCAATCGCTAGACGTTCGCAATTTCAGGGTTGCGCTCTGACGTGAACTAGCGAGGGGAAGCGATGATACGTCTGGCCCTTTGAGTGTCTAAAGAAGTTCAGAGCCCAAGTGTTTGTGGTTCGTTTGAGAGGTTAGCAGTGGGAGATGAGGACCAGCAAGAGTTTTCAGGGCTGGCACCTTTAGACTAGGAGCAATCGCTGGACGTTCGCAATTTCAATGTTGAGCTCTGACGTGAATTAGCGCGGGGAAGCGATGATACGTCTGGCCCTTTGAGTGTCTAAACAAGTTCAGAGCCCAAGTGTTTGTGGTTCGTTTGAGAGGTTCCAGTGGGAGATGAGGACCAGCAAGAGCTTTCAGGGCTGGCACCTTTAGACTAGGAGCAATCGCTGGACCTTCGCAATTTCGGTATGGAGGTCTGGCGAGATTGATCAGGAGAGAGAGTGTATGTTGGAACCTTTAGTAGTCTAAACAAGTTCAGAGCCCAAGTGTTTCTGGTTCGTTTGAGAGGTTACCAGTGGGAGATGAGGACCAGCAAGAGCTTTCAGGGCTGGCACCTTTAGATTAGGAGCAATCGCTAGACGTTCGCAATTTCAGTTTTGAGCTCTGACGTGAATTAGCGCGGGGAAGCGATGATACGTCTGGCCCTTTGAGTGTCTAAAGAAGTTCAGAGCCCAAGTGTTTGTGGTTCGTTTGAGAGGTTACCAGTGGGAGATGAGGACCAGCAAGAGCTTTCAGGGCTGGCACCTTCAGTCTAGGAGCAATCGGTGGACGTTCGCAATTTCAGGGTTGCGCTCTGACGTGAATTAGCGAGGGGAAGCGATGATACGTCTGGACCTTTGAATGTCTAAAGAAGTTCAGAGCCCAAGTGTTTGTGGTTCGTTTGAGAGGTTACCAGTGGGAGATGAGGACCAGCAAGAGCTTTCAGGGCTGGCACCTTCAGTCTAGGAGCAATCGCTGGACGCTCGCAATTTCAGTGTTGAGCTCTGACGTGAATTAGCGAGGGGAAGCGATGATACGTCTGGCCCTTTGAGTGTCTAAAGAAGTTCAGAGCCCAAGTGTTTGTGGTTCGTTTGAGAGGTTACCAGTGGGAGATGAGGACCAGCAAGAGCTTTCAGGGCTGGCACCTTTAGACTAGGAGCAATCGCTGGACGTTCGCAATTTCAGTGTTGAGCTCTGACGTGAATTAGCGAGGGGAAGCGATGATACGTCTGGACCTTTGAGTGTCTAAAGAAGTTCAGAGCCCAAGTGTTTGTGGTTCGTTTGAGAGGTTCCCAGTGGGAGATGAGGACCAGCAAGAGCTTTCAGGGCTGGCACCTTTAGACTAGGAGCAATCGCTGGACGTTCACAATTTCGGTGTGGAGCTCTGGCCAGATTGAGCAGGGGATTGAGTGTATGTTGGAACCTTTAGTAGTCTAAACAAGTTCAGAGCCCAAGTGTTTGTTGTTCGTTTGAGAGGTTACCAGTGGGAGATGAGGAGCAGCAAGAGCTTTCAGGGCTGGCACCTTTAGACTAGGAGCAATCGCTAGACGTTCGCAATTTCAGTGTTGAGCTCTGACGTGAATTAGGCGAGGGGAAGCGATGATACGTCTGGACCTTTGAGTGTCTAAAGAAGTTCAGAGCCTAAGAGTTTGTCGTTCGTTTGATAGGTTCCCAGAGGGAGATGAGGACCAGCAAGAGCTTTCAGGGCTGGCACCTTCAGTCTAGGAGCAATCGGTGGACGTTCGCAATTTCAGTGTTGAGCTCTGAGGTCAATTAGCGAGGGGAAGCGATGATACGTCTGGACCTTTGAGGGTCTAAAGAAGTTCAGAGCCCAAGTGTTTGTGGTTCGTTTGAGAGGTTACCAGTGGGAGATGAGGACCAGCAAGAGCTTTCAGGGCTGGCACCTTTAGACTAGGAGCAATCGCTGGACGTTCGCAATTTCGGTGTGGAGCTCTGGCCAGATTGAGCAGGAGAGCGAGAGTATGTTGGAACCCTTAGTAGTCTAAACAAGTTCAGAGCCCAAGTGTTTGTGGTTCATTTGAGAGGTTACCAGTGGGAGATGAGGACCAGCAAGAGCTTTCAGGGCTGGCACCTTTAGACCAGGAGCAATCGCTGGACGTTCGCAATTTCAGTGTTGAGCTCTGACGTGAATTAGCGAGGGGAAGTGATGATACCTCTGGACCTTTGGGTGTCTAAACAAGTTCAGAGCCCAAGTGTTTGTGGTTCGTTTGAGAGGTTCCCAGTGGGAGATGAGGAGCAGCAAGAGCTTTCAGGGCTGGCACCTTTAGACTAGGAGCAATCGCTGGACGTTCGCAATTTCGGTATGGAGGTCTGGCGAGATTGATCAGGAGAGCGAGTGTATGTTGGAACCTTTAGTAGTCTAAACAAGTTCAGAGCCCAAGTGTTTGTGGTTCGTTTGAGAGGTTACCAGTGGGAGATGAATTCCAGCAAGAGCTTTCAGGGCTGGCACCTTTAGACTAGGAGCAATCACGGGATGTTCGAATTTCACGGTTTCGCTCTGACTTGAATTAGCTAGGGGAAGCGATGATACGTCTGGAACTTTGAGTGTCTAAACAAGTCAGAGCCCAAGTGTTTGTGTTCGTTTGAGAGGTTACCAGTGGGAGATGAGGACCAGCAAGAGCTTTCAGGGCTGGCACCTTTAGAGTAGGAGCAATCGCTGGACGTTCGCAATTCAGATTTGAGCTCTGACGTGAATTAGCGAGGGGAAGCGATGATACGTCTGGCCCTTTGAGTGTCTAAACAAGTTCAGAGCCCAAGTGTTTGTGGTTCGTTTGAGAGGTTACCAGTGGGAGATGAGGACCAGCAAGAGCTTTCAGGGCTGGCACCTTTAGACTAGGAGCAATCGCTGGACGTTCACAATTTCGGTGTGGAGCTCTGGCCAGATTGAGCAGGAGAGCGGGTGTATGTTGGAACCTTAGTAGTCTAAACAAGTTCAGAGACAAGTGTTTGTGGTTCGTTTGAGAGGTTACCAGTGGGAGATGAGGACCAGCAAGAGCTTTCAGGGCTGGCACCTTTAGACTAGGAGCAATCGCTAGACGTTCGCAATTTCAGTGTTGAGCTCTGACGTAAACTAGCGAGTGGAAGCGATGATACGTCTGGCCCTTTGAGTGTCTAAAGAAGTTCAGAGCCCAAGTGGTTTTGGTTCATTTGAGAGGTTACCAGTGGGAGATGAGGAGCAGCAAGAGCTTTCAGGGCTGGCACCTTTAGACTAGGAGCAATCGCTGGACGTTCGCAATTTCGGTGTGGAGCTCTGACGTGAATTAGCGAGGGGAAGCGATGATACGTCTGGACCTTTGAGTGTCTAAAGAAGTTCAGAGCCCAAGTGTTTGTGGGCTCGTTTGAGAGGTTACAGTGGGAGATGAGGACCAGCAAGAGCTTTCAGGGCTGGCACCTTTAGACTAGGAGCAATCGCTGGACGTTCGCAATTTCAGTGTTGCGCTCTGACGTGAATTAGCGAGGGAAGCGATGATACGTCTGGACCTTTGAGTGTCTAAACAAGTTCAGAGCCCAAGTGTTTGTGGTTCGTTTGAGAGGTTACCAGTGGGAGATGAGGACCAGCAAGAGCTTTCAGGGCTGGCACCTTTAGACTAGGAGCAATCGCTGGACGTTCGCAATTTCAGTGTTGAGCTCTGACGTGAATTAGCGCGGGGAAGCGATGATACGTCTGGACCTTTGAGTGTCTAAACAAGTTCAGAGCCCAAGTGTTTGTGGTTCGTTTGAGAGGTTACCAGTGGGAGATGAGGACCAGCAAGAGCTTTCAGGGCTGGCACCTTTAGACTAGGAGCAATCGCTGGACGTTCGCAATTTCGGTATGGAGGTCTGGCGAGAATGATCAGGAGAGCGAGTGTATGTTGGAACCTTTAGTAGTCTAAACAAGTTCAGAGCCCAAGGTGTTTGTGGTTCGTTTGAGAGGTTACCAGTGGGAGATGAGGACCAGCAAGAGCTTTCAGGGCTGGCACCTTTAGACTAGGAGCAATCGCTGGACGTTCGCAATTTCAGATTTGAGCTTTGACGTGAATTAGCGAGGGGAAGCGATGATACGTCTGGACCTTTCAGTGTCTAAAGAAGTTCCAGAGCCCAAGTGGTTGTGGTTCATTTGAGAGGTTACCAGTGGGAGATGAGGAGCAGCAAGAGCTTTCAGGGCTGGCACCTTTAGACTAGGAGCAATCGCTGGACGTTCGCAATTTCGGTGTGGAGCTCTGACGTGAATTAGCGAGGGGAAGCGATGATACGTCTGGCCCTATGAGTGTCTAAAGAAGTTCAGAGCCCAAGTGTTTGTGGCTCGTTTGAGAGGTTACCAGTGGGAGATGAGGAGCAGCAAGAGCTTTCAGGGCTGGCACCTTTAGACTAGGAGCAATCGCTGGACTTTCGCAATGTCGGTGTGGAGCTCTTGCCAGATTGAGCAGGAGAGCGAGTGTATGTTGGAACCTTTAGTAGTCTAAACAAGTTCAGAGCCCAAGTGTTTGTGGTTCGTTTGAGAGGTTACCAGTGGGAGATGAATTCCAGCAAGAGCTTTCAGGGCTGGCACCTTCAGTCTAGCAGCAATCGCTGGACGTTCGCAATTTCACGGTTTCGCTCTGACTTGAATAGCTAGGGGAAGCGATGATACGTCTGGAACTTTGAGTGTCTAAACAAGTTCAGAGCCCAAGTATTTGTGGTTCGTTTGAGAGGTTACCAGTGGGAGATGAGGACCAGCAAGAGCTTTCAGGGCTGGCACCTTTAGACTAGGAGCAATCGCTGGACGTTCACAATTTCGGTGTGGAGCCCTGGCCAGATTGAGCAGGAGAGCGAGTGTATGTTGGAACCTTTAGTAGTCTAAACAAGTTCAGAGCCCAAGTGTTTGTGCTTCGTTTGAGAGGTTACCAGTGGGAGATGAGGACCAGCAAGAGCTTTCAGGGCTGGCACCTTTAGAGTAGGAGCAATCGCTGGACGTTCGCAATTTCAGTGTTGAGCTCTGAGGTGAATTAGCGAGGGGAAGCGATGATACGTCTGGCCCTTTGAGTGTCTAAACAAGTTCAGAGCCCAAGTGTTTGTGGTTCGTTTGAGAGGTTCCCAGTGGGAGATGAGGACCAGCAAGAGCTTTCAGGGCTGGCACCTTTAGACTAGGAGCAATCGCTGGACGTTCGCAATTTCGGTATGGATGTCTGGCGAGAATGATCAGGAGAGCGAGTGTATGTTGGAACCTTTAGTAGTCTAAACAAGTTCAGAGCCCAAGTGTTTGTGGTTCGTTTGAGAGGTTACCAGTGGGAGATGAGGACCAGCAAGAGCTTTCAGGGCTGGCACCTTTAGACTAGGAGCAATCGCTGGACGTTCGCAATTTCAGATTTGAGCTTTGACGTGAATTAGCGAGGGGAAGCGATGATACGTCTGGCCCTTTGAGTGTCTAAAGAAGTTCAGAGCCCAAGTGGTTGTGGTTCATTTGAGAGGTTACCAGTGGGAGATGAGGAGCAGCAAGAGCTTTCAGGTCTGGCACCTTTAGACTAGGAGCAATCGCTGGACGTTCGCAATTTCGGTGTGGAGCTCTGACGTGAATTAGCGAGGGGAAGCGATGATACGTCTGGCCCTTTGAGTGTCTAAAGAAGTTCAGAGCCCAAGTGTTTGTGGCTCGTTTGAGAGGTTACCAGTGGGAGATGAGGACCAGCAAGAGCTTTCAGGGCTGGCACCTTTAGACTAGGAGCAATCGCTGGACGTTCGCAATTTCAGTGTTGCGCTCTGACGTGAATTAGCGAGGGGAAGCGATGATACGTCTGGACCTTTGAGTGTCTAAACAAGTTCAGAGCCCAAGTGTTTGTGGTTCGTTTGAGAGGTTACCAGTGGGAGATGAGGACCAGCAAGAGCTTTCAGGGCTGGCACCTTTAGACTAGGAGCAATCGCTGGACGTTCGCAATTTCAGTGTTGAGCTCTGACGTGAATTAGCGAGGGGAAGCGATGATACGTCTGGCCCTCTGAGTGTCTAAACAAGTTCAGAGCCCAAGTGTTTGTGGTTCGTTTGAGAGGTTCCCAGTGGGAGATGAGGACCAGCAAGAGCTTTCAGGGCTGGCACCTTTAGACTAGGAGCAATCGCTGGACGTTCGCAATTTCGGTATGGAGGTCTGGCGAGAATGATCAGGAGAGCGAGTGTATGTTGGAACCTTTAGTAGTCTAAACAAGTTCAGAGCCCAAGTGTTTGTGGTTCGTTTGAGAGGTTACCAGTGGGAGATGAGGACCAGCAAGAGCTTTCAGGGCTGGCACCTTTAGACTAGGAGCAATCGCTGGACGTTCGCAATTTCAGTGTTGCGCTCTGACGTGAATTAGCGAGGGGAAGCGATGATACGTCTGGACCTTTCAGTGTCTAAAGAAGTTCAGAGCCCAAGTGTTTGTGGTTCGTTTGAGAGTTACCAGTGGGAGATGAAGACCAGCAAGAGCTTTCAGGGCTGGCACCTTTAGACTAGGAGCAATCGCTGGACGTTCGCAATTTCAGTGTTGCGCTCTGACGTGAATTAGCGAGGGGAAGCGATGATACGTCTGGCCCTTTGAGTGTCTAAACAAGTTCAGAGCCCAAGTGTTTGTGGTTCGTTTGAGAGGTTCCCAGTGGGAGATGAGGACCAGCAAGAGCTTTCAGGGCTGGCACCTTTAGACTAGGAGCAATCGCTGGACGTTCGCAATTTCGGTATGGAGGTCTGGCGAGAATGATCAGGAGAGCGAGTGTATGTTGGAACCTTTAGTAGTCTAAACAAGTTCAGAGCCCAAGTGTTTGTGGTTCGTTTGAGAGGTTACCAGTGGGAGATGAGGACCAGCAAGAGCTTTCAGGGCTGGCACCTTTAGACTAGGAGCAATCGCTGGACGTTCGCAATTTCAGATTTGAGCTTTGACGTGAATTAGCGAGGGGAAGCGATGATACGTCTGGCCCTTTGAGTGTCTAAACAAGTTCAGAGCCCAAGTGTTTGTGGTTCGTTTGAGAGGTTACCAGTGGGAGATGAGGACCAGCAAGAGCTTTCAGGACTGGCACCTTTAGACTAGGAGCAATCGCTAGACGTTCGCAATTTCAGTGTTGAGCTCTGACGTGAACTAGCGAGGGGAAGCGATGATACGTCTGGCCCTTTGAGTGTCTAAAGAAGTTCAGAGCCCAAGTGTTTGTGGTTCGTTTGAGAGGTTCCCAGTGGGAGATGAGGACCAGCAAGAGTTTTCAGGGCTGGCACCTTTAGACTAGGAGCAATCGCTGGACGTTCGCAATTTCAATGTTGAGCTCTGACGTGAATTAGCGCGGGGAAGCGATGATACGTCTGGCCCTTTGAGTGTCTAAACAAGTTCAGAGCCCAAGTGTTTGTGGTTCGTTTGAGAGGTTCCCAGTGGGAGATGAGGACCAGCAAGAGCTTTCAGGGCTGGCACCTTTAGACTAGGAGCAATCGCTGGACCTTCGCAATTTCGGTATGGAGGTCTGGCGAGATTGATCAGGAGAGAGAGTGTATGTTGGAACCTTTAGTAGTCTAAACAAGTTCAGAGCCCAAGTGTTTCTGGTTCGTTTGAGAGGTTACCAGTGGGAGATGAGGACCAGCAAGAGCTTTCAGGGCTGGCACCTTTAGATTAGGAGCAATCGCTAGACGTTCGCAATTTCAGTTTTGAGCTCTGACGTGAATTAGCGCGGGGAAGCGATGATACGTCTGGCCCTTTGAGTGTCTAAAGAAGTTCAGAGCCCAAGTGTTTGTGGTTCGTTTGAGAGGTTACCAGTGGGAGATGAGGACCAGCAAGAGCTTTGAGGGCTGGCACCTTTAGACTAGGAGCAATCGCTGGACGTTCACAATTTCGGTGTGGAGCTCTGGCCAGATTGAGCAGGAGATTGAGTGTATGTTGGAACCTTTAGTAGTCTAAACAAGTTCAGAGCCCAAGTGTTTGTTGTTCGTTTGAGAGGTTACCAGTGGGAGATGAGGAGCAGCAAGAGCTTTCAGGGCTGGCACCTTTAGACTAGGAGCAATCGCTAGACGTTCGCAATTTCAGTGTTGAGCTCTGACGTGAATTAGCGAGGGGAAGCGATGATACGTCTGGACCTTTGAGTGTCTAAACAAGTTCAGAGCCCAAGTGTTTGTGGTTCGTTTGAGAGGTTACCAGTGGGAGATGAGAAACAGCAAGAGCTTTCAGGGCTGGCACCTTTAGACTAGGAGCAATCGGTGGACGTTCGCAATTTCGGTATGGATGTCTGGCGAGAATGATCAGGAGAGCGAGTGTATGTTGGAACCTTTAGTAGTCTAAACAAGTTCAGAGCCCAAGTGTTTGTGGTTCGTTTGAGAGGTTACCAGTGGGAGATGAGGACCAGCAAGAGCTTTCAGGGCTGGCACCTTTAGACTAGGAGCAATCGCTGGACGTTCGCAATTTCAGATTTGAGCTTTGACGTGAATTAGCGAGGGGAAGCGATGATACGTCTGGCCCTTTGAGTGTCTAAAGAAGTTCAGAGCCCAAGTGGTTGTGGTTCATTTGAGAGGTTACCAGTGGGAGATGAGGAGCAGCAAGAGCTTTCAGGTCTGGCACCTTTAGACTAGGAGCAATCGCTGGACGTTCGCAATTTCGGTGTGGAGCTCTGACGTGAATTAGCGAGGGGAAGCGATGATACGTCTGGCCCTTTGAGTGTCTAAAGAAGTTCAGAGCCCAAGTGTTTGTGGCTCGTTTGAGAGGTTACCAGTGGAGATGAGGACCAGCAAGAGCTTTCAGGGCTGGCACCTTTAGACTAGGAGCAATCGCTGGACGTTCGCAATTTCAGTGTTGCGCTCTGACGTGAATTAGCGAGGGGAAGCGATGATACGTCTGGACCTTTGAGTGTCTAAACAAGTTCAGAGCCCAAGTGTTTGTGGTTCGTTTGAGAGGTTACCAGTGGGAGATGAGGACCAGCAAGAGCTTTCAGGGCTGGCACCTTTAGACTAGGAGCAATCGCTGGACGTTCGCAATTTCAGTGTTGAGCTCTGACGTGAATTAGCGAGGGGAAGCGATGATACGTCTGGCCCTCTGAGTGTCTAAACAAGTTCAGAGCCCAAGTGTTTGTGCGTTCGTTTGAGAGGTTCCCAGTGGGAGATGAGGACCAGCAAGAGCTTTCAGGGCTGGCACCTTTAGACTAGGAGCAATCGCTGGACGTTCGCAATTTCGGTATGGAGGTCTGGCGAGAATGATCAGGAGAGCGAGTGTATGTTGGAACCTTTAGTAGTCTAAACAAGTTCAGAGCCCAAGTGTTTGTGGTTCGTTTGAGAGGTTACCAGTGGGAGATGAGGACCAGCAAGAGCTTTCAGGGCTGGCACCTTTAGACTAGGAGCAATCGCTGGACGTTCGCAATTTCAGTGTTGCGCTCTGACGTGAATTAGCGAGGGGAAGCAATGATACGTCTGGACCTTTCAGTGTCTAAAGAAGTTCAGAGCCCAAGTGTTTGTGGTTAGTTTGAGAGGTTACCAGTGGGAGATGAAGACCAGCAAGAGCTTTCAGGGCTGGCACCTTTAGACTAGGAGCAATCGCTGGACGTTCGCAATTTCAGTGTTGCGCTCTGACGTGAATTAGCGAGGGGAAGCGATGATACGTCTGGCCCTTTGAGTGTCTAAACAAGTTCAGAGCCCAAGTGTTTGTGGTTCGTTTGAGAGGTTCCCAGTGGGAGATGAGGACCAGCAAGAGCTTTCAGGGCTGGCACCTTTAGACTAGGAGCAATCGCTGGACCTTCGCAATTTCGGTATGGAGGTCTGGCGAGATTGATCAGGAGAGAGAGTGTATGTTGGAACCTTTAGTAGTCTAAACAAGTTCAGAGCCCAAGTGTTTCTGGTTCGTTTGAGAGGTTACCAGTGGGAGATGAGGACCAGCAAGAGCTTTCAGGGCTGGCACCTTTAGATTAGGAGCAATCGCTAGACGTTCGCAATTTCAGTTTTGAGCTCTGACGTGAATTAGCGCGGGGAAGCGATGATACGTCTGGCCCTTTGAGTGTCTAAAGAAGTTCAGAGCCCAAGTGTTTGTGGTTCGTTTGAGAGGTTCCCAGTGGGAGATGAGGACCAGCAAGAGCTTTCAGGGCTGGCACCTTCAGTCTAGGAGCAATCGGTGGACGTTCGCAATTTCAGGGTTGCGCTCTGACGTGAATTAGCGAGGGGAAGCGATGATACGTCTGGACCTTTGAATGTCTAAAGAAGTTCAGAGCCCAAGTGTTTGTGGTTCGTTTGAGAGGTTACCAGTGGGAGATGAGGACCAGCAAGAGCTTTCAGGGCTGGCACCTTCAGTCTAGGAGCAATCGCTGGACGCTCACAATTTCAGTGTTGAGCTCTGACGTGAATTAGCGAGGGGAAGCGATGATACGTCTGGCCCTTTGAGTGTCTAAAGAAGTTCAGAGCCCAAGTGTTTGTGGTTCGTTTGAGAGGTTACCAGTGGGAGATGAGGACCAGCAAGAGCTTTCAGGGCTGGCACCTTAGACTAGGAGCAATCGCTGGACGTTCGCAATTTCAGTGTTGAGCTCTGACGTGAATTAGCGAGGGGAAGCGATGATACGTCTGGACCTTTGAGTGTCTAAAGAAGTTCAGAGCCCAAGTGTTTGTGGTTCGTTTGAGAGGTTCCCAGTGGGAAATGAGGACCAGCAAGAGCTTTCAGGGCTGGCACCTTTAGACTAGGAGCAATCGCTGGACGTTCACAATTTCGGTGTGGAGCTCTGGCCAGATTGAGCAGGGGATTGAGTGTATGTTGGAACCTTTAGTAGTCTAAACAAGTTCAGAGCCCAAGTGTTTTGTTGTTCGTTTGAGAGGTTACCAGTGGGAGATGAGGAGCAGCAAGAGCTTTCAGGGCTGGCACCTTTAGACTAGGAGCAATCGCTAGACGTTCGCAATTTCAGTGTTGAGCTCTGACGTGAATTAGCGAGGGGAAGCGATGATACGTCTGGACCTTTGAGTGTCTAAAGAAGTTCAGAGCCTAAGAGTTTGTGGTTCGTTTGATAGGTTCCCAGACGGAGATGAGGACCAGCAAGAGCTTTCAGGGCTGGCACCTTCAGTCTAGGAGCAATCGTGGACGTTCGCAATTTCAGTGTTGAGCTCTGAGGTCAATTAGCGAGGGGAAGCGATGATACGTCTGGACCTTTGAGGGTCTAAAGAAGTTCAGAGCCCAAGTGTTTGTGGTTCGTTTGAGAGGTTACCAGTGGGAGATGAGGACAGCAAGAGCTTTCAGGGCTGGCCACCTTTAGACTAGGAGCAATCGCTGGACGTTCGCAATTTCGGTGTGGAGCTCTGGCCAGATTGAGCAGGAGAGCGAGAGTATGTTGGAACCCTTAGTAGTCTAAACAAGTTCAGAGACAAGTGTTTGTGGTTCATTTGAGAGGTTACCAGTGGGAGATGAGGACCAGCAAGAGCTTTCAGGCTGGCACCTTTAGACCAGGAGCAATCGCTGGACGTTCGCAATTCAGTGTTGAGCTCTGACGTGAATTAGCGAGGGGAAGTGATGATACCTCTGGACCTTTGGGTGTCTAAACAAGTTCAGAGCCCAAGTGTTTGTGTTCGTTTGAGAGGTTACCAGTGGGAGATGAGGACCAGCAAGAGCTTTCAGGGCTGGCACCTTTAGACTAGGAGCAATCGCTGCACCTTTGCAATGTCGGTGCTGAGCTCTGACGTAAAATACTGAGTGGAAGCGATGATACGTCTGGACCTTTGAGCGTCTAAAGAAGTTTAGAGCCCAAGTGTTTGTGATTCGTTTGAGAGGTTACCAGTGGGAGATGAGGACCAGCAAGAGCTTTCAGGGCTGGCACGTTTAGACTAGGAGCAATCGCTGGACGTTCGCAATGTCGGTGTGGAGCTCTTGCCAGATTGAGCAGGAGAACGAGTGTATGTTGAACCTTTAGTAGTCTAAACAAGTTCAGAGCCCAAGTGTTTGTGGTTCGTTTGAGAGGTTACCAGTGGGAGATGAATTCCAGCAAGAGCTTTCAGGCTGGCACCTTTAGACTAGGAGCAATCACGGGATGTTCGAATTTCACGGTTTCGCTCTGACTTGAATTAGCTAGGGGAAGCGATGATAAGTCTGGAACTTTGAGTGTCTAAACAAGTTCAGAGCCCAAGTGTTTGTGGTTCGTTTGAGAGGTTACCAGTGGGAGATGAGGACCAGCAAGAGCTTTCAGGGCTGGCACCCTTTAGAGTAGGAGCAATCGCTGGACGTTCGCAATTTCAGATTTGAGCTCTGACGTGAATTAGCGAGGGGAAGCGATGATACGTCTGGCCCTTTGAGTGTCTAAACAAGTTCAGAGCCCAAGTGTTTGTGGTTCGTTTGAGAGGTTACCAGTGGGAGATGAGGACCAGCAAGAGCTTTCAGGGCTGGCACCTTTAGACTAGGAGCAATCGCTGGACGTTCACAATTTCGGTGTGGAGCTCTGGCCAGATTGAGCAGGAGAGCGGGTGTATGTTGCGAACCTTAGTAGTCTAAACAAGTTCAGAGGACAAGTGTTTGTGGTTCGTTTGAGAGGTTACCAGTGGGAGATGAGGACCAGCAAGAGCTTTCAGGGCTGGCACCTTAGACTAGGAGCAATCGCTAGACGTTCGCAATTTCAGTGTTGAGCTCTGACGTAAACTAGCGAGTGGAAGCGATGATACGTCTGGCCCTTTGAGTGTCTAAAGAAGTTCAGAGCCCAAGTGGTTGTGGTTCATTTGAGAGGTTACCAGTGGGAGATGAGGTGCAGCAAGAGCTTTCAGGGCTGGCACCTTTAGACTAGGAGCAATCGCTGGACGTTCGCAATTTCGGTGTGGAGCTCTGACGTGAATTAGCGAGGGGAAGCGATGATACGTCTGGACCTTTGAGTGTCTAAACAAGTTCAGAGCCCAAGTGTTTGTGGTTCGTTTGAGAGGTTACCAGTGGAGATGAGGACCAGCAAGAGCTTTCAGGGCTGGCACCTTTAGACTAGGAGCAATCGCTGGACGTTCGCAATTTCAGTGTTGAGCTCTGACGTGAATTAGCGCGGGGAAGCGATGATACGTCTGGACCTTTGAGTGTCTAAACAAGTTCAGAGCCCAAGTGTTTGTGGTTCGTTTGAGAGGTTACCAGTGGGAGATGAGGACCAGCAAGAGCTTTCAGGGCTGGCACCTTTAGACTAGGAGCAATCGCTGGACGTTCGCAATTTCGGTATGGAGGTCTGGCGAGAATGATCAGGAGAGCGAGTGTATGTTGGAACCTTTAGTAGTCTAAACAAGTTCAGAGCCCCAAGTGTTTGTGGTTCGTTTGAGAGGTCACCAGTGGGAGATGAGGACCAGCAAGAGCTTTCAGGGCTGGCACCTTTAGACTAGGAGCAATCGCTGGACGTTCGCAATTTCAGATTTGAGCTTTGACGTGAATTAGCAAGGGGAAGCGATGATACGTCTGGACCTTTGAGTGTCTAAAGAAGTTCAGAGCCCAAGTGGTTGTGGTTCATTTGAGAGGTTACCAGTGGGAGATGAGGAGCAGCAAGAGCTTTCAGGGCTGGCACCTTTAGACTAGGAGCAATCGCTGGACCTTCGCAATTTCGGTGTGGAGCTCTGACGTGAATTAGCGAGGGGAAGCGATGATACGTCTGGCCCTTTGAGTGTCTAAAGAAGTTCAGAGCCAAGTGTTTGTGGCTCGTTTGAGAGGTTACCAGTGGGAGATGAGGAGCAGCAAGAGCTTTCAGGGGCTGGCACCTTTAGACTAGGAGCAATCGCTGGGACGTTCGCAATTTCGGTGTGGAGCTCTTGGCCAGATTGAGCAGGAGAGCGAGTGTATGTTGGAACCTTTAGTAGTCTAAACAGTTCAGAGCCCAAGTGTTTGTGGTTCGTTTGAGAGGTTACCAGTGGGAGATGAATTCCAGCAAGAGCTTCAGGGCTGGCACCTTCAGTCTAGCAGCAATCGCTGGACGTTCGCAATTTCACGGTTTCGCTCTGACTTGAATTAGCTAGGGGAAGCGATGATACGTCTGGAACTTTGAGTGTCTAAACAAGTTCAGAGCCCAAGTATTTGTGGTTCGTTTGAGAGGTTACCAGTGGGAGATGAGGACCAGCAAGAGCTTTCAGGGCTGGCACCTTTAGACTAGGAGCAATCGCTGGACGTTCACAATTTCGGTGTGGAGCCCTGGCCAGATTGAGCAGGAGAGCGAGTGTATGTTGGGAACCTTTAGTAGTCTAAACAAGTTCAGAGCCCAAGTGTTTGTGCTTCGTTTGAGAGGTTACCAGTGGGAGATGAGGACCAGCAAGAGCTTTCAGGGCTGGCACCTTTAGAGTAGGAGCAATCGCTGGACGTTCGCAATTTCAGTGTTGAGCTCTGAGGTGAATTAGCGAGGGGAAGCGATGATACGTCTGGCCCTTTGAGTGTCTAAACAAGTTCAGAGCCCAAGTGTTTGTGGTTCGTTTGAGAGGTTCCCAGTGGGAGATGAGGACCAGCAAGAGCTTTCAGGGCTGGCACCTTTAGACTAGGAGCAATCGCTGGACGTTCGCAATTTCGGTATGGATGTCTGGCGAGAATGATCAGGAGAGCGAGTGTATGTTGGAACCTTTAGTAGTCTAAACAAGTTCAGAGCCCAAGTGGTTGTGGTTCGTTTGAGAGGTTACCAGTGGGAGATGAGGACCAGCAAGAGCTTTCAGGGCTGGCACCTTTAGACTAGGAGCAATCGCTGGACGTTCGCAATTTCAGATTTGAGCTTTGACGTGAATTAGCGAGGGGAAGCGATGATACGTCTGGCCCTTTGAGTGTCTAAAGAAGTTCAGAGCCCAAGTGGTTGTGGTTCATTTGAGAGGTTACCAGTGGAGATGAGGAGCAGCAAGAGCTTTCAGGTCTGGCACCTTTAGACTAGGAGCAATCGCTGGACGTTCGCAATTTCGGTGTGGAGCTCTGACGTGAATTAGCGAGGGGAAGCGATGATACGTCTGGCCCTTTGAGTGTCTAAAGAAGTTCAGAGCCCAAGTGTTTGTGGCTCGTTTGAGAGGTTACCAGTGGGAGATGAGGACCAGCAAGAGCTTTCAGGGGCTGGCACCTTTAGACTAGGAGCAATCGCTGGACGTTCGCAATTTCAGTGTTGCGCTCTGACGTGAATTAGCGAGGGGAAGCGATGATACGTCGGACCTTTGAGTGTCTAAACAAGTTCAGAGCCCAAGTGTTTGTGGTTCGTTTGAGAGGTTACCAGTGGGAGATGAGACCAGCAAGAGCTTTCAGGGCTGGCACCTTTAGACTAGGAGCAATCGCTGGACGTTCGCAATTTCAGTGTTGAGCTCTGACGTGAATTAGCGAGGGGAAGCGATGATACGTCTGGCCCTCTGAGTGTCTAAACAAGTTCAGAGCCCAAGTGTTTGTGGTTCGTTTGAGAGGTTCCCAGTGGGAGATGAGGACCAGCAAGAGCTTTCAGGGCTGGCACCTTTAGACTAGGAGCAATCGCTGGACGTTCGCAATTTCGTATGGAGGTCTGGCGAGAATGATCAGGAGAGCGAGTGTATGTTGGAACCTTTAGTAGTCTAAACAAGTTCAGAGCCCAAGTGTTTGTGGTTCGTTTGAGAGGTTACCAGTGGGAGATGAGGACCAGCAAGAGCTTTCAGGGCTGGCACCTTTAGACTAGGAGCAATCGCTGGACGTTCGCAATTTCAGTGTGGAGCTCTGACGTGAATTAGCGAGGGAAGCGATGATACGTCTGGACCTTTCAGTGTCTAAAGAAGTTCAGAGCCCAAGTGTTTGTGGTTCGTTTGAGAGGTTACCAGTGGGAGATGAAGACCAGCAAGAGCTTTCAGGCTGGCACCTTTAGACTAGGAGCAATCGCTGGACGTTCGCAATTTCAGTGTTGCGCTCTGACGTGAATTAGCGAGGGGAAGCGATGATACGTCTGGCCCTTTGAGTGTCTAAACAAGTTCAGAGCCCAAGTGTTTGTGGTTCGTTGAGAGGTTCCCAGTGGGAGATGAGGACCAGCAAGAGCTTTCAGGGCTGGCACCTTTAGACTAGGAGCAATCGCTGGACGTTCGCAATTTCGGTATGGAGGTCTGGCGAGATGATCAGGAGAGCGAGTGTATGTTGGAACCTTTAGTAGTCTAAACAAGTTCAGAGCCCAAGTGTTTGTGGTTCGTTTGAGAGGTTACCAGTGGGAGATGAGGACCAGCAAGAGCTTTCAGGGCTGGCACCTTTAGACTAGGAGCAATCGCTGGACGTTCGCAATTTCAGATTTGAGCTTTGACGTGATTAGCGAGGGGAAGCGATGATACGTCTGGCCCTTTGAGTGTCTAAAGAAGTTCACAGCCCAAGTGTTTGTGGTTCGTTTGAGAGGTTACCAGTGGGAGATGAGGACCAGCAAGAGCTTTCAGGGCTGGCACCTTTAGACTAGGAGCAATCGCTGGAACGTTCGCAATTTCAGGGTTGCGCTCTGACGTGAATTAGCGAGGGGAAGCGATGATACGTCTGGCCCTTTGAGTGTCTAAACAAGTTCAGAGCCCAAGTGTTTGTGGTTCGTTTGAGAGGTTACCAGTGGGAGATGAGGACCAGCAAGAGCTTTCAGGACTGGCACCTTTAGACTAGGAGCAATTGCTAGACGTTCGCAATTTCAGTGTTGAGCTCTGACGTGAACTAGCGAGGGGAAGCGATGATACGTCTGGCCCTTTGAGTGTCTAAAGAAGTTCAGAGCCAAGTGTTTGTGGTTCGTTTGAGAGGTTCCCAGTGGGAGATGAGGACCAGCAAGAGTTTTCAGGGCTGGCACCTTTAGACTAGGAGCAATCGCTGGACGTTCGCAATTTCAATGTTGAGCTCTGACGTGAATTAGCGCGGGGAAGCGATGATACGTCTGGCCCTTGAGTGTCTAAACAAGTTCAGAGCCCAAGTGTTTGTGGTTCGTTGAGAGGTTTCCCAGTGGGAGATGAGGACCAGCAAGAGCTTTCAGGGCTGGCACCTTTAGACTAGGAGCAATCGCTGGACCTTCGCAATTTCGGTATGGAGGTGGGCGAGATTGATCAGGAGAGAGAGATGTATGTTGGAAACCTTAGTAGTCTAAACAAGTTCAGAGCCCAAGTGTTTCTGGTTCGTTTGAGAGGTTACCAGTGGGAGATGAGGACCAGCAAGAGCTTTCAGGGCTGGCACCTTTAGATTAGGAGCAATCGCTAGACGTTCGCAATTTCAGTTTTGAGCTCTGACGTGAATTAGCGCGGGGAAGCGATGATACGTCTGGCCCTTTGAGTGTCTAAAGAAGTTCAGAGCCCAAGTGTTTGTGGTTCGTTTGAGAGGTTACCAGTGGGAGATGAGACCAGCAAGAGCTTTGAGGGCTGGCACCTTTAGACTAGGAGCAATCGCTGGACGTTCACAATTTCGGTGTGGAGCTCTGGCCAGATTGAGCAGAGAGATTGAGTGTATGTTGGAACCTTTAGTAGTCTAAACAAGTTCAGAGCCCAAGTGTTTTGTTGTTCGTTTGAGAGGTTACCAGTGGGAGATGAGGAGCAGCAAGAGCTTTCAGGGCTGCACCTTTAGACTAGGAGCAATCGCTAGACGTTCGCAATTTCAGTGTTGAGCTCTGACGTGAATTAGCGAGGGGGAAGCGATGATACGTCTGGACCTTTGAGTGTCTAAACAAGTTCAGAGCCCAAGTGTTTGTGGTTCGTTTGAGAGGTTACCAGTGGGAGATGAGAAACAGCAAGAGCTTTCAGGGCTGGCACCTTAGGACTAGGAGCAATCGGTGGACGTTCGCAATTCGTATGGATGTCTGGCGAGAATGATCAGGAGAGCGAGTGTATCGTTGGAACCTTAGTAGTCTAAACAAGTTCAGAGCCCAAGTGTTTGTGGTTCGTTTGAGAGGTTACCAGTGGAGAGTGAGGACCAGCAAGAGCTTTCAGGGCTGGCACCTTTAGACTAGGAGCAATCGCTGGACGTTCGCAATTTCAGATTTGAGCTTTGACGTGAATTAGCGAGGGGAAGCGATGATACGTCTGGCCCTTTGAGTGTCTAAAGAAGTTCAGAGCCCAAGTGGTTGTGGTTCATTTGAGAGGTTCCCAGTGGGAGATGAGGAGCAGCAAGAGCTTTCAGGTCTGGCACCTTTAGACTAGGAGCAATCGCTGGACGTTCGCAATTTCGGTGTGGAGCTCTGACGTGAATTAGCGAGGGGAAGCGATGATACGTCTGGCCCTTTGAGTGGTCTAAAGAAGTTCAGAGCCCAAGTGTTTGTGGCTCGTTTGAGAGGTTACCAGTGGGAGATGAGGACCAGCAAGAGCTTTCAGGGCTGGCACCTTTAGACTAGGAGCAATCGCTGGACGTTCGCAATTTCAGTGTGCGCTCTGACGTGAATTAGCGAGGGGAAGCGATGATACGTCTGGACCTTTGAGTGTCTAAAGAAGTTCAGAGCCCAAGTGTTTGTGGTTCGTTTGAGAGGTTACCAGTGGGAGATGAGGACCAGCAAGAGCTTTCAGGGCTGGCACCTTAGACTAGGAGCAATCGCTGGACGTTCGCAATTTCAGTGTTGAGCTCTGACGTGAATTAGCGCGGGGAAGCGATGATACGTCTGGCCCTCTGAGTGTCCTAAACAAGTTCAGAGCCCAAGTGTTTGTGGTTCGTTTGAGAGGTTCCCAGTGGGAGATGAGGACCAGCAAGAGCTTTCAGGGCTGGCACCTTGTAGACTAGGAGCAAATCGCTGGACGTTCGCAATTTCGGTATGGAGGTCTGGCGAGAATGATCAGGAGAGCGAGTGTATGTTGGAACCTTAGTAGTCTAAACAAGTTCAGAGCCCAAGTGTTTGTGGTTCGTTGAGAGGTTACCAGTGGGAGATGAGGACCAGCAAGAGCTTTCAGGGCTGGCACCTTTAGACTAAGGAAGCAATCGCTGGACGTTCGCAATTTCAGTGTTGCGCTCTGACGTGAATTAACGAGGGGAAGCGATGATACGTCTGGACCTTTCAGTGTCTAAAGAAGTTCAGAGCCAAGTGTTGTGGTTAGTTGAGAGGTTACCAGTGGGAGATGAAGACCAGCAAGAGCTTTCAGGGCTGGCACCTTAGACTAGGAGCAATCGCTGGACGTTCGCAATTTCAGTGTTGCGCTCTGACGTGAATTAGCGAGGGGAAGCGATGATACGTCTGGCCCTTTGAGTGTCTAAACAAGTTCAGAGCCCAAGTGTTTGTGGTTCGTTTGAGAGGTTCCCAGTGGGAGATGAGGACCAGCAAGAGCTTTCAGGGCTGGCACCTTTAGACTAGGAGCAATCGCTGGACGTTCGCAATTTCGGTATGGAGGTCTGGCGAGAATGATCAGGAGAGCGAGTGTATGTTGGAACCTTTAGTAGTCTAAAGAAGTTCAGAGCCCAAGTGTTTGTGGTTCGTTTGAGAGGTTACCAGTGGGAGATGAGGACCAGCAAGAGCTTTCAGGGCTGGCACCTTTAGACTAGGAGCAATCGCTGGACGTTCGCAATTTCAGATTTGAGCTTTGACGTGAATTAGCGAGGGGAAGCGATGATACGTCTGGCCCTTTTGAGTGTCTAAAGAAGTTCACAGCCAAGTGGTTTGTGGTTCGTTTGAGAGGTTACCAGTGGGAGATGAGGACCAGCAAGAGCTTTGAGGGCTGGCACCTTTAGACTAGGAGCAATCGCTGGACGTTCGCAATTTCAGGGTTGCGCTCTGACGTGAATTAGCGAGGGGAAGCGATGATACGTCTGCCCTTTGAGTGTCTAAACAAGTTCAGAGCCCAAGTGTTGTGGTTCGTTTGAGAGGTTACCAGTGGGAGATGAGGACCAGCAAGAGCTTTCAGGACTGGCACCTTTAGACTAGGAGCAATCGCTAGACGTTCGCAATTTCAGTGTTGAGCTCTGACGTGAACTAGCGAGGGGAAGCGATGATACGTCTGGCCCTTTGAGTGTCTAAAGAAGTTCAGAGCCAAGTGTTTGTGGTTCGTTTGAGAGGTTCCCAGTGGGAGATGAGACCAGCAAGAGTTTTCAGGGCTGGCACCTTTAGACTAGGAGCAATCGCTGGACGTTCGCAATTTCAGTGTTGAGCTCTGACGTGAATTAGCGCGGGGAAGCGATGATACGTCTGGCCCTTTGAGTGTCTAAACAAGTTCAGAGCCCAAGTGTTTGTGGTTCGTTTGAGAGGTTCCCAGTGGGAGATGAGGACCAGCAAGAGCTTCAGTGGCTGGCAACCTTTAGACTAGGAGCAATCGCTGGACCTTCGCAATTTCGGATGGAGGTCTGGTCGAGATTGATCAGGAGAGAGAGTGTATGTTGGAACCTTTAGTAGTCTAAACAAGTTCAGAGCCCAAGTGTTTGTTGTTCGTTTGAGAGGTTACCAGTGGGAGATGAGGAGCAGCAAGAGCTTTCAGGGCTGGCACCTTTAGACTAGGAGCAATCGCTAGACGTTCGCAATTTCAGTGTTGAGCTCTGACGTGAATTAGCGAGGGGAAGCGATGATACGTCTGGACCTTTGAGTGTCTAAACAAGTTCAGAGCCCAAGTGTTTGTGGTTCGTTTGAGAGGTTACCAGTGGGAGATGAGAAACAGCAAGAGCTTTCAGGGCTGGCACCTTTAGACTAGGAGCAATCGGTGGACGTTCGCAATGTCGGTGTTGAGCTCTGGCCAGATTGAGCAGGAGAACGAGTGTATGTTGGAACCTTTAGTAGTCTAAAGAAGTTCAGAGCCCAAGTGTTTGTGGTTCGTTTGAGAGGTTCCCAGTGGGAGATGAGGACCAGCAAGAGCTTTCAGGGCTGGCACCTTTAGACTAGGAGCAATTGCTGCACCTTTGCAATGTCGGTGCTGAGCTCTGACGTGAAATAGTGAGTGGAAGCGATGATACGTCTGGACCTTTGAGCGTCTAAAGAAGTTTAGAGCCCAAGTGTTTGTGATTCGTTTGAGAGGTTACCAGTGGGAGATGAGGAGCAGCAAGAGCTTTCAGGGCTGGCACCTTTAGACTAGGAGCAATTGCTGGACGTTCACAATTTCGGTGTGGAGTCCTGGCCAGATTGAGCAGGAGAGGGAGTGTATGTTGGAACCTTTAGTAGTCTAAACAAGTTCAGAGCCCAAGTGTTTGTGGTTCGTTTGAGAGGTTACCAGTGGGAGATGAGGACCAGCAAGAGCTTTCAGGGCTGGCACCTTTAGACTAGGAGCAATCGCTGGACGTTCGCAATTTCAGTGTTGAGCTCTGAGGTGAATTAGCGAGGGGAAGCGATGATACGTCTGGACCTTTGAGCGTCTAAAGAAGTTCAGAGCCCAAGTGTTTGTGGTTCGTTTGAGAGGTTACCAGTGGGAGATGAGGACCAGCAAGAGCTTTCAGGGCTGGCACCTTTAGACTGGCAGCAATCGGTGGACGTTCGCAATTTCAGTATTGAGCTCTGACGTGAACTAGCAAGAGGAAGCGATGATACGTCTGGACCTTTGAGCATCTGAAGAAGTTGAGAGCCCAAGTGTTTGTGGTTCGCTTGAGAGGTTAGCAGTGGGAGATGAGGACCAGCAAGAGCTTTCAGGGCTGGCACCTTTAGACTAGGAGCAATCGGTGGACGTTCGCAATTTCAGTGTTGAGCTCTGACGTGAACTAGCGAGGGGAAGCGATGATACGTCTGCACCTTTGAGTGTCTAAAGAAATTCAGAGCCCAAGTGTTTGTGGTTCGTTTGAGAGGTTACCAGTGGGAGATGAGGACCAGCAAGACCATTCAGGGCTGGCACCTTTAGACTAGGAGCAATCGGTGGACGTTCGCAATTTCGGTGTGGAGCTCTGGCCAGATTGAGCAGGAGAGCGAGTGTATGTTGGAACCCTTAGTAGTCTAAACAAGTTCAGAGACAAGTGTTTGTGGTTCATTTGAGAGGTTACCAGTGGGAGATGAGGAGCAGCAAGAGCTTTCAGGGCTGGCACCTTTAGACTAGGAGCAATCGCTGGACGTTCGCAATTTCAGTGTTGAGCTCTGACGTGAATTAGCGAGGGGAAGTGATGATACCTCTGGACCTTTGGGTGTCTAAACAAGTTCAGAGCCCAAGTGTTTGTGGTTCGTTTGAGAGGTTCCCAGTGGGAGATGAGGACCAGCAAGAGCTTTCAGGGCTGGCACCTTTAGACTAGGAGCAATCGCTGCACCTTTGCAATGTCGGTGCTGAGCTCTGACGTGAAATAGTGAGTGGAAGCGATGATACGTCTGGACCTTTGAGCGTCTAAAGAAGTTTAGAGCCCAAGTGTTTGTGATTCGTTTGAGAGGTTACCGGTGGGAGATGAGGACCAGCAAGAGCTTTCAGGGCTGGCACCTTTAGACTAGGAGCAATCGCTGGACGTTCGCAATGTCGGTGTGGAGCTCTGGCCAGATTGAGCAGGAGAACGAGTGTATGTTGGAACCTTTAGTAGTCTAAACAAGTTCAGAGCCCAAGTGTTTGTGGTTCGTTTGAGAGGTTCCCAGTGGGAGATGAGGACCAGCAAGAGCTTTCAGGGCTGGCACCTTTAGACTAGGAGCAATCGCTGGACGTTCGCAATTTCGGTATGGAGGTCTGGCGAGAATGATCAGGAGAGCGAGTGTATGTTGGAACCTTTAGTAGTCTAAACAAGTTCAGAGCCCAAGTGTTTGTGGTTCGTTTGAGAGGTTCCCAGTGGGAGATGAGGACCAGCAAGAGCTTTCAGGGCTGGCAACTTTAGACTAGGAGCAATCGCTGGACGTTCGCAATTTCAGATTTGTGCTTTGACGTGAATTAGCGAGGGGAAGCGATGATACGTCTGGCCCTTTGAGTGTCTAAAGAAGTTCAGAGCCCAAGTGGTTGTGGTTCATTTGAGAGGTTACCAGTGGGAGATGAGGAGCAGCAAGAGCTTTCAGGTCTGGCACCTTTAGACTAGGAGCAATCGCTGGACGTTCGCAATTTCGGTGTGGAGCTCTGACGTGAATTAGCGAGGGGAAGCGATGATACGTCTGGCCCTTTGAGTGTCTAAACAAGTTCAGAGCCCAAGTGTTTGTGGTTCGTTTGAGAGGTTACCAGTGGGAGATGAGGACCAGCAAGAGCTTTCAGGGCTGGCACCTTTAGACTAGGAGCAATCGCTGGACGTTCGCAATTTCAGTGTTGCGCTCTGACGTGAATTAGCGAGGGGAAGCGATGATACGTCTGGACCTTTCAGTGTCTAAAGAAGTTCAGAGCCCAAGTGTTTGTGGTTCGTTTGAGAGGTTACCAGTGGGAGATGAAGACCAGCAAGAGCTTTCAGGGCTGGCACCTTTAGACTAGGAGCAATCGCTGGACGTTCGCAATTTCAGTGTTGCGCTCTGACGTGAATTAGCGAGGGGAAGCGATGATACGTCTGGCCCTTTGAGTGTCTAAACAAGTTCAGAGCCCAAGTGTTTGTGGTTCGTTTGAGAGGTTCCCAGTGGGAGATGAGGACCAGCAAGAGCTTTCAGGGCTGGCACCTTTAGACTAGGAGCAATCGCTGGACGTTCGCAATTTCGGTATGGAGGTCTGGCGAGAATGATCAGGAGAGCGAGTGTATGTTGGAACCTTTAGTAGTCTAAACAAGTTCAGAGCCCAAGTGTTTGTGGTTCGTTTGAGAGGTTACCAGTGGGAGATGAGGACCAGCAAGAGCTTTCAGGGCTGGCACCTTTAGACTAGGAGCAATCGCTGGACGTTCGCAATTTCAGATTTGAGCTTTGACGTGAATTAGCGAGGGGAAGCGATGATACGTCTGGACCTTTGAGCATCTAAAGAAGTTCAGAGCCCAAGTGTTTGTGGTTCGTTTGAGAGGTTACCAGTGGGAGATGAGGACCAGCAAGAGCTTTCAGGGCTGGCACCTTTAGACTAGGAGCAATCGCTGGACGTTCGCAATTTCAGGGTTGCGCTCTGACGTGAATTAGCGAGGGGAAGCGATGATACGTCTGGCCCTTTGAGTGTCTAAACAAGTTCAGAGCCCAAGTGTTTGTGGTTCGTTTGAGAGGTTACCAGTGGGAGATGAGGACCAGCAAGAGCTTTCAGGACTGGCACCTTTAGACTAGGAGCAATCGCTAGACGTTCGCAATTTCAGTGTTGAGCTCTGACGTGAACTAGCGAGGGGAAGCGATGATACGTCTGGCCCTTTGAGTGTCTAAAGAAGTTCAGAGCCCAAGTGTTTGTGGTTCGTTTGAGAGGTTCCCAGTGGGAGATGAGGACCAGCAAGAGTTTTCAGGGCTGGCACCTTTAGACTAGGAGCAATCGCTGGACGTTCGCAATTTCAATGTTGAGCTCTGACGTGAATTAGCGCGGGAAGCGATGATACGTCTGGCCCTTTGAGTGTCTAAACAAGTTCAGAGCCCAAGTGTTTGTGGTTCGTTTGAGAGGTTCCCAGTGGGAGATGAGGACCAGCAAGAGCTTTCAGGGCTGGCACCTTTAGACTAGGAGCAATCGCTGGACCTTCGCAATTTCGGTATGGAGGTCTGGCGAGATTGATCAGGAGAGAGAGTGTATGTTGGAACCTTTAGTAGTCTAAACAAGTTCAGAGCCCAAGTGTTTCTGGTTCGTTTGAGAGGTTACCAGTGGGAGATGAGGACCAGCAAGAGCTTTCAGGGCTGGCACCTTTAGATTAGGAGCAATCGCTAGACGTTCGCAATTTCAGTTTTGAGCTCTGACGTGAATTAGCGCGGGGAGCGATGATACGTCTGGCCTCTGAGTGTCTAAAGAAGTTCAGAGCCCAAGTGTTTGTGGTTCGTTTGAGAGGTTCCCAGTGGGAGATGAGGACCAGCAAGAGCTTTGAGGGCTGGCACCTTTAGACTAGGAGCAATCGCTGGACGTTCACAATTTCGGTGTGGAGCTCTGGCCAGATTGAGCAGGAGATTGAGTGTATGTTGGAACCTTTAGTAGTCTAAACAAGTTCAGAGCCCAAGTGTTTGTGGTTCGTTTGAGAGGTTACCAGTGGGAGATGAGGACCAGCAAGAGCTTTCAGGGCTGGCACCTTTAGACTAGGAGCAATCGCTGACGTTCGAATTTCACGTTTCGCTCTGACTTGAATTAGCTAGGGGAAGCGATGATACGTCTGGACCTTTGAGTGTCTAAAGAAGTTCAGAGCCTAAGAGTTTGTGGTTCGTTTGATAGGTTCCCAGAGGGAGATGAGGACCAGCAAGAGCTTTCAGGGCTGGCACCTTCAGTCTAGGAGCAATCGGTGGACGTTCGCAATTTCAGTGTTGAGCTCTGAGGTGAATTAGCGAGGGGAAGCGATGATACGTCTGGACCTTTGAGTGTCTAAAGAAGTTCAGAGCCCCAAGTGTTTGTGGTTCGTTTGAGAGGTTACCAGTGGAGATGAGGACCAGCAAGACCATTCAGGGCTGGCACCTTTAGACTAGGAGCATCGCTGGACGTTCGCAATTCGGTGTGGAGCTCTGGCCAGATTGAGCAGGAGAGCGAGTGTATGTTGGAACCCTTAGTAGTCTAAACAGTTCAGAGCCCAAGTGTTTGTGGTTCGTTTGAGAGGTTCCAGTGGGAGATGAGGACCAGCAAGAGCTTTCAGGGCTGGCACCTTTAGACTAGGAGCAATTGCTGCACCTTTGCAATGTCGGTGCTGAGCTCTGACGTGAAATAGTGAGTGGAAGCGATGATACGTCTGGACCTTTGAGCGTCTAAAGAAGTTTAGAGCCCAAGTGTTTGTGATTCGTTTGAGAGGTTACCAGTGGGAGATGAGGAGCAGCAAGAGCTTTCAGGGCTGGCACCTTTAGACTAGGAGCAATTGCTGGACGTTCACAATTTCGGTGTGGAGTCCTGGCCAGATTGAGCAGGAGAGCGAGTGTATGTTGGAACCTTTAGTAGTCTAAACAAGTTCAGAGCCCAAGTGTTTGTGGTTCGTTTGAGAGGTTACCAGTGGGAGATGAGGACCAGCAAGAGCTTTCAGGGCTGGCACCTTTAGACTAGGAGCAATCGCTGGACGTTCGCAATTTCAGTGTTGAGCTCTGAGGTGAATTAGCGAGGGGAAGCGATGATACGTCTGGACCTTTGAGCGTCTAAAGAAGTTCAGAGCCCAAGTGTTTGTGGTTCGTTTGAGAGGTTACCAGTGGGAGATGAGGACCAGCAAGAGCTTTCAGGGCTGGCACCTTTAGACTGGCAGCAATCGGTGGACGTTCGCAATTTCAGTATTGAGCTCTGACGTGAACTAGCAAGAGGAAGCGATGATACGTCTGGACCTTTGAGCATCTGAAGAAGTTGAGAGCCCAAGTGTTTGTGGTTCGCTTGAGAGGTTAGCAGTGGGAGATGAGGACCAGCAAGAGCTTTCAGGGCTGGCACCTTTAGACTAGGAGCAATCGGTGGACGTTCGCAATTTCAGTGTTGAGCTCTGACGTGAATAAGCGAGGGGAAGCAATTATACGTCTGGACCTTTGAGTGTCCAAGGAAGTTCAGAGCCCAAGTGTTTGTGGTTCGTTTGAGAGGTTACCAGTGGGAGATGAGGACCAGCAAGAGCTTTCAGGGCTGGCACCTTTAGACTAGGAGCAATCGCTGGACGTTCACAATTTCGGTGTGGAGCTCTGGCCAGATTGAGCAGGAGACCGAGTGTATGTTGGAACCTTTAGTAGTCTAAACAAGTTCAGAGCCCAAGTGGTTGTGGTTCGTTTGAGAGGTTACCAGTGGGAGATGAGGACCAGCAAGAGCTTTCAGGGCTGGCACCTTTAGACTAGGAGCAATCGCTGGACCTTCGCAATTTCAGTGTTGAGCTCTGACGTGAACTAGCGAGGGGAAGCGATGATACGTCTGCACCTTTGAGTGTCTAAAGAAATTCAGAGCCCAAGTGTTTGTGGTTCGTTTGAGAGGGTACCAGTGGGAGATGAGGACCAGCAAGACCATTCAGGGCTGGCACCTTTAGACTAGGAGCAATCGCTGGACGTTCGCAATGTCGGTGTGGAGCTCTGGCCAGATTGAGCAGGAGAGCGAGTGTATGTTGGAACCTTTAGTAGTCTAAACAAGTTCAGAGCCCAAGTGTTTGTTGTTCGTTTGAGAGGTTACCAGTGGGAGATGAGGAGCAGCAAGAGCTTTCAGGGCTGGCACCTTTAGACTAGGAGCAATCGCTAGACGTTCGCAATTTCAGTGTTGAGCTCTGACGTGAATTAGCGAGGGGAAGCGATGATACGTCTGGACCTTTGAGTGTCTAAACAAGTTCAGAGCCCAAGTGTTTGTGGTTCGTTTGACAGGTTACCAGTGGGAGATGAGAAACAGCAAGAGCTTTCAGGGCTGGCACCTTTAGACTAGGAGCAATCGGTGGACGTTCGCAATGTCGGTGTTGAGCTCTGGCCAGATTGAGCAGGAGAACGAGTGTATGTTGGAACCTTTAGTAGTCTAAAGAAGTTCAGAGCCCAAGTGTTTGTGGTTCGTTTGAGAGGTTACCAGTGGGAGATGAGGACCAGCAAGAGCTTTCAGGGCTGGCACCTTTAGACTAGGAGCAATCGCTGGACGTTCGAATTTCACGGTTTCGCTCTGACTTGAATTAGCTAGGGGAAGCGATGATACGTCTGGACCTTTGAGTGTCTAAAGAAGTTCAGAGCCTAAGAGTTTGTGGTTCGTTTGATAGGTTCCCAGAGGGAGATGAGGACCAGCAAGAGCTTTCAGGGCTGGCACCTTCAGTCTAGGAGCAATCGGTGGACGTTCGCAATTTCAGTGTTGAGCTCTGAGGTGAATTAGCGAGGGGAAGCGATGATACGTCTGGACCTTTGAGTGTCTAAAGAAGTTCAGAGCCCAAGTGTTTGTGGTTCGTTTGAGAGGTTACCAGTGGGAGATGAGGACCAGCAAGACCATTCAGGGCTGGCACCTTTAGACTAGGAGCAATCGCTGGACGTTCGCAATTTCGGTGTGGAGCTCTGGCCAGATTGAGCAGGAGAGCGAGTGTATGTTGGAACCCTTAGTAGTCTAAACAAGTTCAGAGCCCAAGTGTTTGTGGTTCGTTTGAGAGGTTACCAGTGGGAGATGAGGACCAGCAAGAGCTTTCAGGGCTGGCACCTTTAGACTAGGAGCAATTGCTGCACCTTTGCAATGTCGGTGCTGAGCTCTGACGTGAAATAGTGAGTGGAAGCGATGATACGTCTGGACCTTTGAGCGTCTAAAGAAGTTTAGAGCCCAAGTGTTTGTGATTCGTTTGAGAGGTTACCAGTGGGAGATGAGGAGCAGCAAGAGCTTTCAGGGCTGGCACCTTTAGACTAGGAGCAATTGCTGGACGTTCACAATTTCGGTGTGGAGTCCTGGCCAGATTGAGCAGGAGAGCGAGTGTATGTTGGAACCTTTAGTAGTCTAAACAAGTTCAGAGCCCAAGTGTTTGTGGTTCGTTTGAGAGGTTACCAGTGGGAGATGAGGACCAGCAAGAGCTTTCAGGGCTGGCACCTTTAGACTAGGAGCAATCGCTGGACGTTCGCAATTTCAGTGTTGAGCTCTGAGGTGAATTAGCGAGGGGAAGCGATGATACGTCTGGACCTTTGAGCGTCTAAAGAAGTTCAGAGCCCAAGTGTTTGTGGTTCGTTTGAGAGGTTACCAGTGGGAGATGAGGACCAGCAAGAGCTTTCAGGGCTGGCACCTTTAGACTGGCAGCAATCGGTGGACGTTCGCAATTTCAGTATTGAGCTCTGACGTGAACTAGCAAGAGGAAGCGATGATACGTCTGGACCTTTGAGCATCTGAAGAAGTTGAGAGCCCAAGTGTTTGTGGTTCGCTTGAGAGGTTAGCAGTGGGAGATGAGGACCAGCAAGAGCTTTCAGGGCTGGCACCTTTAGACTAGGAGCAATCGGTGGACGTTCGCAATTTCAGTGTTGAGCTCTGACGTGAATAAGCGAGGGGAAGCAATTATACGTCTGGACCTTTGAGTGTCCGAGGAAGTTCAGAGCCCAAGTGTTTGTGGTTCGTTTGAGAGGTTACCAGTGGGAGATGAGGACCAGCAAGAGCTTTCAGGGCTGGCACCTTTAGACTAGGAGCAATCGCTGGACGTTCACAATTTCGGTGTGGAGCTCTGGCCAGATTGAGCAGGAGACCGAGTGTATGTTGGAACCTTTAGTAGTCTAAACAAGTTCAGAGCCCAAGTGGTTGTGGTTCGTTTGAGAGGTTACCAGTGGGAGATGAGGACCAGCAAGAGCTTTCAGGGCTGGCACCTTTAGACTAGGAGCAATCGCTGGACCTTCGCAATTTCAGTGTTGAGCTCTGACGTGAACTAGCGAGGGGAAGCGATGATACGTCTGCACCTTTGAGTGTCTAAAGAAATTCAGAGCCCAAGTGTTTGTGGTTCGTTTGAGAGGGTACCAGTGGGAGATGAGGACCAGCAAGACCATTCAGGGCTGGCACCTTTAGACTAGGAGCAATCGCTGGACGTTCGCAATGTCGGTGTGGAGCTCTGGCCAGATTGAGCAGGAGAGCGAGTGTATGTTGGAACCTTTAGTAGTCTAAACAAGTTCAGAGCCCAAGTGTTTGTTGTTCGTTTGAGAGGTTACCAGTGGGAGATGAGGAGCAGCAAGAGCTTTCAGGGCTGGCACCTTTAGACTAGGAGCAATCGCTAGACGTTCGCAATTTCAGTGTTGAGCTCTGACGTGAATTAGCGAGGGGAAGCGATGATACGTCTGGACCTTTGAGTGTCTAAACAAGTTCAGAGCCCAAGTGTTTGTGGTTCGTTTGAGAGGTTACCAGTGGGAGATGAGAAACAGCAAGAGCTTTCAGGGCTGGCACCTTTAGACTAGGAGCAATCGGTGGACGTTCGCAATGTCGGTGTTGAGCTCTGGCCAGATTGAGCAGGAGAACGAGTGTATGTTGGAACCTTTAGTAGTCTAAAGAAGTTCAGAGCCCAAGTGTTTGTGGTTCGTTTGAGAGGTTACCAGTGGGAGATGAGGACCAGCAAGAGCTTTCAGGGCTGGCACCTTTAGACTAGGAGCAATCGCTGCACGTTCGAATTTCACGGTTTCGCTCTGACTTGAATTAGCTAGGGGAAGCGATGATACGTCTGGACCTTTGAGTGTCTAAAGAAGTTCAGAGCCTAAGAGTTTGTGGTTCGTTTGATAGGTTCCCAGAGGGAGATGAGGACCAGCAAGAGCTTTCAGGGCTGGCACCTTCAGTCTAGGAGCAATCGGTGGACGTTCGCAATTTCAGTGTTGAGCTCTGAGGTGAATTAGCGAGGGGAAGCGATGATACGTCTGGACCTTTGAGTGTCTAAAGAAGTTCAGAGCCCAAGTGTTTGTGGTTCGTTTGAGAGGTTACCAGTGGGAGATGAGGACCAGCAAGACCATTCAGGGCTGGCACCTTTAGACTAGGAGCAATCGCTGGACGTTCGCAATTTCGGTGTGGAGCTCTGGCCAGATTGAGCAGGAGAGCGAGTGTATGTTGGAACCCTTAGTAGTCTAAACAAGTTCAGAGCCCAAGTGTTTGTGGTTCATTTGAGAGGTTACCAGTGGGAGATGAGGACCAGCAAGAGCTTTCAGGGCTGGCACCTTTAGACTAGGAGCAATTGCTGCACCTTTGCAATGTCGGTGCTGAGCTCTGACGTGAAATAGTGAGTGGAAGCGATGATACGTCTGGACCTTTGAGCGTCTAAAGAAGTTTAGAGCCCAAGTGTTTGTGATTCGTTTGAGAGGTTACCAGTGGGAGATGAGGAGCAGCAAGAGCTTTCAGGGCTGGCACCTTTAGACTAGGAGCAATTGCTGGACGTTCACAATTTCGGTGTGGAGTCCTGGCCAGATTGAGCAGGAGAGCGAGTGTATGTTGGAACCTTTAGTAGTCTAAACAAGTTCAGAGCCCAAGTGGTTGTGGTTCGTTTGAGAGGTTACCAGTGGGAGATGAGGACCAGCAAGAGCTTTCAGGGCTGGCACCTTTAGACTAGGAGCAATCGCTGGACGTTCGCAATTTCAGTGTTGAGCTCTGAGGTGAATTAGCGAGGGGAAGCGATGATACGTCTGGACCTTTGAGCGTCTAAAGAAGTTCAGAGCCCAGGTGTTTGTGGTTCGTTTGAGAGGTTACCAGTGGGAGATGAGGACCAGCAAGAGCTTTCAGGGCTGGCACCTTTAGACTGGCAGCAATCGGTGGACGTTCGCAATTTCAGTATTGAGCTCTGACGTGAACTAGCAAGAGGAAGCGATGATACGTCTGGACCTTTGAGCATCTGAAGAAGTTGAGAGCCCAAGTGTTTGTGGTTCGCTTGAGAGGTTAGCAGTGGGAGATGAGGACCAGCAAGAGCTTTCAGGGCTGGCACCTTTAGACTAGGAGCAATCGGTGGACGTTCGCAATTTCAGTGTTGAGCTCTGACGTGAATAAGCGAGGGGAAGCAATGATACGTCTGGACCTTTGAGTGTCTAAAGAAATTCAGAGCCCAAGTGTTTGTGGTTCGTTTGAGAGGTTCCCAGTGGGAGATGAGGACCAGCAAGACCATTCAGGGCTGGCACCTTTAGACTAGGAGCAATCGCTGGACGTTCACAATTTCGGTGTGGAGCTCTGGCCAGATTGAGCAGGAGAGCGAGTGTATGTTGGAACCCTTAGTAGTCTAAACAAGTTCAGAGCCCAAGTGTTTGTGGTTCGTTTGAGAGGTTACCAGTGGGAGATGAGGACCAGCAAGAGCTTTCAGGGCTGGCACCTTTAGACTAGGAGCAATTGCTGCACCTTTGCAATGTCGGTGCTGAGCTCTGACGTGAAGTAGTGAGTGGAAGCGATGATACGTCTGGACCTTTGAGCGTCTAAAGAAGTTTAGAGCCCAAGTGTTTTTGATTCGTTTGAGAGGTTACCAGTGGGAGATGAGGACCAGCAAGAGCTTTAAGGGCTGGCACCTTTAGACTAGGAGCAATCGCTGGACGTTCGCAATGTCGGTGTGGAGCTCTTGCCAGATTGAGCAGGAGAACGAGTGTATGTTGGAACCTTTAGTAGTCTAAACAAGTTCAGAGCCCAAGTGTTTGTGGTTCGTTTGAGAGGTTACCAGTGGGAGATGAGGACCAGCAAGAGCTTTCAGGGCTGGCACCTTCAGTCTAGCAGAAATCGGTGGACGTTCGCAATTTCATTGTTGAGATCTGAGGTGAATTAGCGAGGGGAAGCGATGATACGTCTGGACCTTTGAGTGTCTAAACAAGTTCAGAGCCCAAGTGTTTGTGGTTCCTTTGAGAGGTTACCAGTGGGAGATGAGGACCAGCAAGAGCTTTCAGGGCTGGCACCTTTAGACTAGGAGCAATCGCTGGACGTTCGCAATTTCAGTGTTGAGCTCTGACGTGAATTAGCGAGGGGAAGCGATGATACGTCTGGACATTTGAGTGTCTAAACAAGTTCAGAGCCCAAGTGTTTGTGGTTCGTTTGAGAGGTTACCAGTGGGAGATGAGGACCAGCAAGAGCTTTCAGGGCTGGCACCTTTAGAGTAGGAGCAATCGCTGGACGTTCACAATTTCGGTGTGGAGCTCTGGCCAGATTGAGCAGGAGATTGAGTGTATGTTGGAACCTTTAGTAGTCTAAACAAGTTCAGAGCCCAAGTGTTTGTGGTTCGTTTGAGAGGTTACCAGTGGGAGATGAGGACCAGCAAGAGCTTTCAGGGCTGGCACCTTTAGATTAGGAGCAATCGCTGGACGTTCGCAATTTCACGGTTTCGCTCTGACTTGAATTAGCGAGGGGAAGCTATGATACGTCTGGACCTTTGAGTGTCTAAAGAAGTTCAGAGCCCAAGTGTTTGTGGTTCGTTTGAGAGGTTACCAGTGGGAGATGAGGACCAGCAAGAGCTTTCAGGGCTGGCACCTTCAGTCTAGCAGCAATCGGTGGACGTTCGCAATTTCAGTGTTGAGCTCTGACGTGAATTAGCGAGGGGAAGCGATGATACGTCTGGCCCTTTGAGTGTCTAAACAAGTTCAGAGCCCAAGTGTTTGTGGCTCGTTTGAGAGGTTACCAGTGGGAGATGAGGAGCAGCAAGAGCTTTCAGGGCTGGCACCTTTAGACTAGGAGCAATCGGTGGACGTTCGCAATTTCAGTGTTGAGCTCTGACGTGAATTAGCGAGGGGAAGCGATGATACGTCTGGACCTTTGAGTGTCTGAACAAGTTCAGAGCCCAAGTGTTTGTGGTTCGTTTGAGAGGTTACCAGTGGGAGATGAGAAACAGCAAGAGCTTTCAGGGCTGGCACCTTTAGTCTAGGAGCAATCGGTGGACGTTCGCAATGTCGGTGTTGAGCTCTGGCCAGATTGAGCAGGAGAACGAGTGTATGTTGGAACCTTTAGTAGTCTAAACAAGTTCAGAGCCCAAGTGTTTGTGGTTCGTTTGAGAGGTTACCAGTGGGAGATGAGGACCAGCAAGAGCTTTCAGGGCTGGCACCTTTAGACTAGGAGCAATCGCTGGACGTTCACAATTTCACGGTTTCGCTCTGACTTGAATTAGCGAGGGGAAGCGATGATACGTCTGGACCTTTGAGTGTCTAAAGAAATTCAGAGCCCAAGTGTTAGTGGTTTGTTTGAGAGGTTCCCAGTGGGAGATGAGGACCAGCAAGACCATTCAGGGCTGGCACCTTTAGACTAGGAGCAATCGCTGGACGTTCGCAATTTCGGTGTGGAGCTCTGGCCAGATTGAGCAGGAGAGCGAGTGTATGTTGGAACCCTTAGTAGTCTAAACAAGTTCAGAGCCCAAGTGTTTGTGGTTCGTTTGAGAGGTTACCAGTGGGAGATGAGGACCAGCAAGAGCTTTCAGGGCTGGCACCTTTAGACTAGGAGCAATTGCTGCACCTTTGCAATGTCGGTGCTGAGCTCTGACGTGAAGTAGTGAGTGGAAGCGATGATACGTCTGGACCTTTGAGCGTCTAAAGAAGTTTAGAGCCCAAGTGTTTTTGATTCGTTTGAGAGGTTACCAGTGGGAGATGAGGACCAGCAAGAGCTTTCAGGGCTGGCACCTTTAGACTAGGAGCAATCGCTGGACGTTCGCAATGTCGGTGTGGAGCTCTTGCCAGATTGAGCAGGAGAACGAGTGTATGTTGGAACCTTTAGTAGTCTAAACAAGTTCAGAGCCCAAGTGTTTGTGGTTCGTTTGAGAGGTTACCAGTGGGAGATGAGGACCAGCAAGAGCTTTCAGGGCTGGCACCTTCAGTCTAGCAGAAATCGGTGGACGTTCGCAATTTCATTGTTGAGATCTGAGGTGAATTAGCGAGGGGAAGCGATGATACGTCTGGACCTTTGAGTGTCTAAACAAGTTCAGAGCCCAAGTGTTTGTGGTTCGTTTGAGAGGTTACCAGTGGGAGATGAGGACCAGCAAGAGCTTTCAGGGCTGGCACCTTTAGACTAGGAGCAATCGCTGGACGTTCGCAATTTCAGTGTTGAGCTCTGACGTGAATTAGCGAGGGGAAGCGATGATACGTCTGGACATTTGAGTGTCTAAACAAGTTCAGAGCCCAAGTGTTTGTGGTTCGTTTGAGAGGTTACCAGTGGGAGATGAGGACCAGCAAGAGCTTTCAGGGCTGGCACCTTTAGAGTAGGAGCAATCGCTGGACGTTCACAATTTCGGTGTGGAGCTCTGGCCAGATTGAGCAGGAGATTGAGTGTATGTTGGAACCTTTAGTAGTCTAAACAAGTTCAGAGCCCAAGTGTTTGTGGTTCGTTTGAGAGGTTACCAGTGGGAGATGAGGACCAGCAAGAGCTTTCAGGGCTGGCACCTTTAGATTAGGAGCAATCGCTGGACGTTCGCAATTTCACGGTTTCGCTCTGACTTGAATTAGCGAGGGGAAGCAATGATACGTCTGGACCTTTGAGTGTCTAAAGAAGTTCAGAGCCCAAGTGTTTGTGGTTCGTTTGAGAGGTTACCAGTGGGAGATGAGGACCAGCAAGAGCTTTCAGGGCTGGCACCTTCAGTCTAGCAGCAATCGGTGGACGTTCGCAATTTCAGTGTTGAGCTCTGACGTGAATTAGCGAGGGGAAGCGATGATACGTCTGGCCCTTTGAGTGTCTAAACAAGTTCAGAGCCCAAGTGTTTGTGGCTCGTTTGAGAGGTTACCAGTGGGAGATGAGGAGCAGCAAGAGCTTTCAGGGCTGGCACCTTTAGACTAGGAGCAATCGGTGGACGTTCGCAATTTCAGTGTTGAGCTCTGACGTGAATTAGCGAGGGGAAGCGATGATACGTCTGGACCTTTGAGTGTCTGAACAAGTTCAGAGCCCAAGTGTTTGTGGTTCGTTTGAGAGGTTACCAGTGGGAGATGAGAAACAGCAAGAGCTTTCAGGGCTGGCACCTTTAGACTAGGAGCAATCGGTGGACGTTCGCAATGTCGGTGTTGAGCTCTGGCCAGATTGAGCAGGAGAACGAGTGTATGTTGGAACCTTTAGTAGTCTAAACAAGTTCAGAGCCCAAGTGTTTGTGGTTCGTTTGAGAGGTTACCAGTGGGAGATGAGGACCAGCAAGAGCTTTCAGGGCTGGCACCTTTAGACTAGGAGCAATCGCTGGACGTTCACAATTTCACGGTTTCGCTCTGACTTGAATTAGCGAGGGGAAGCGATGATACGTCTGGACCTTTGAGTGTCTAAAGAAGTTCAGAGCCCAAGTGTTTGTGGTTCGTTTGAGAGGTTACCAGTGGGAGATGAGGACCAGCAAGAGCTTTCAGGGCTGGCACCTTCAGTCTAGCAGCAATCGGTGGACGTTCTCAATTTCAGTGTTGAGCTCTGACGTGAATTAGCGAGGGGAAGCGATGATACGTCTGGCCCTTTGAGTGTCTAAAGAAGTTCAGAGCCCAAGTGTTTGTGGCTCGTTTGAGAGGTTACCAGTGGGAGATGAGGACCAGCAAGAGCTTTCAGGGCTGGCACCTTTAGACTAGGAGCAATCGCTGGACGTTCGCAATTTCAGTGTTGAGCTCTGACGTGAATTAGCGAGGGGAAGCGATGATACGTCCGGACCTTTGAGTGTCTAAACAAGTTCAGAGCCCAAGTGTTTGTGGTTCGTTTGAGAGGTTACCAGTGGGAGATGAGAAACAGCAAGAGCTTTCAGGGCTGGCACCTTTAGACTAGGAGCAATTGCTGGACGTTCGCAATTTCGGTGTGGAGCTCTGGCCAGATTGAGCAGGAGAGCGAGTGTATGTTGGAACCCTTAGTAGTCTAAACAAGTTCAGAGACAAGTGTTTGTGGTTCATTTGAGAGGTTACCAGTGGGAGATGAGGACCAGCAAGAGCTTTCAGGGCTGGCACCTTTAGACTAGGAGCAATCGCTGGACGTTCGCAATTTCAGTGTTGAGCTCTGACTTAAATTAACGAGGGGAAGTGATGATACCTCTGGACCTTTGGGTGTCTAAACAAGTTCAGAGCCTAAGTGTTTGTGGTTCGTTTGAGAGGTTACCAGTGGGAGATGAGGACCAGCAAGAGCTTTCAGGGCTGGCACCTTTAGACTAGGAGCAATTGCTGCACCTTTGCAATGTCAGTGCTGAGCTCTGACGTGAAATAGTGAGTGGAAGCGATGATACGTCTGGCCCTTTGAGTGTCTAAAGAAGTTCAGAGCCCAAGTGTTTGTGGTTCGTTTGAGAGTTTACCAGTGGGAGATGAGGACCAGCAAGAGTTTTCAGGGCTGGCACCTTTAGACTAGGAGCAATCGCTGCACCTTCACAATGTCGGTGCTGAGCTCTGACGTGAAATAGTGAGTGGAAGCGATGATACGTCTGGACCTTTGAGCATCTAAAGAAGTTCAGAGCCCAAGTGTTTGTGGTTCGTTTGAGAGGTTAGCAGTGGGAGATGAGGACCAGCAAGAGCTTTCAGGGCTGGCACCTTTAGACTAGGAGCAATCGCTGGACGTTCGCAATTTCAGTGTTGAGCTCTGACATGAACTAGCGAGGGGAAGCGATGATACGTCTGGCCCTTTGAGTGTCTAAAGAAGTTCAGAGCCCAAGTGTTTGTGGTTCGTTTGAGAGGTTACCAGTGGGAGATGAGGACCAGCAAGAGCTTTCAGGGCTGGCTCCTTCAGTCTAGGAGCAATCGCTGGACGTTCACAATTTCGGTGTGGAGTCCTGGCCAGATTGAGCAGGAGAGCGAGTGTATGTTGGAACCTTTAGTAGCCTAAACAAGTTCAGAGCCCAAGTGTTTGTGGTTCGTTTGAGAGGTTACCAGTGGGAGATGAGGATCAGCAAGAGCTTTCAGGGCTGGCACCTTTAGACTAGGAGCAATCGCTGGACGTTCGCAATTTCAGTGTTGAGCTCTGAGGTGAATTAGCGAGGGGAAGCGATGATACGTCTGGACCTTTGAGCGTCTAAAGAAGTTCAGAGCCCAAGTGTTTGTGGTTCGTTTGAGAGGTTACCAGTGGGAGATGAGGACCAGCAAGAGCTTTCAGGGCTGGCACCTTTAGACTGGCAGCAATCGGTGGACGTTCGCAATTTCAGTATTGAGCTCTGACGTGAATTAGCGAGGGGAAGCGATGATACGTCTGGACCTTTGAGCATCTAAAGAAGTTGAGAGGCCAAGTGTTTGTGGTTCGTTTGAGAGGTTACCAGTGGGAGATGATGAGCAGCAAGAGCTTTCAGGGCTGGCGCCTTTAGACTAGGAGCAATCACTGGACGTTCGCAATTTCAGTGTTGAGCTCTGACGTGAATAAGCGAGGGGAAGCAATGATACGTCTGGACCTTTGAGTGTCCAAGGAAGTTCAGAGCCCAAGTGTTTCTGGTTGTTTTGAGAGGTTACCAGTGGGAGATGAGGACCAGCAAGAGCTTTCAGGGCTGGCACCTTTAGACTAGGAGCAATCGCTGGACGTTCACAATTTCGGTGTGGAGTCCTGGCCAGATTGAGCAGGAGAGCGAGTGTATGTTGGAACCTTTAGTAGTCTAAACAAGTTCAGAGCCCAAGTGTTTGTGGTTCGTTTGAGAGGTTACCAGTGGGAGATGAGGAGCAGCAAGAGCTTTCAGGGCTGGCACCTTTAGAGTAAGAGCAATCGCTGGACGTTCGCAATTTCAGTGTTGAGCTCTGACGTGAATTAGCGAGGGGAAGCGATGATACGTCTGGCCCTTTGAGTGTCTAAAGAAGTTCAGAGCCCAAGTGTTTGTGGTTCGTTTGATACGTTACCAGTGGGAGATGAGGACCAGCAAGAGCTTTCAGGGCTGGCACCTTTAGACTAGGAGCAATCGCTGGACGTTCACAATTTCGGTGTGGAGCTCTGGCCAGATTGAGCAGGAGATTGAGTGTATGTTGGAACCTTTAGTAGTCTAAACAAGTTCAGAGCCCAAGTGTTTCTGGTTCGTTTGAGAGGTTACCAGTGGGAGATGAGGACCAGCAAGAGCTTTCAGGGCTGGCACCTTTAGATTAGGAGCAATCGCTGGACGTTCACAATTTCGGTGTGGAGCTCTGGCCAGATTGAGCAGGAGATTGAGTGTATGTTGGAACCTTTAGTAGTCTAAACAAGTTCAGAGCCCAAGTGTTTCTGGTTCGTTTGAGAGGTTACCAGTGGGAGATGAGGACCAGCAAGAGCTTTCAGGGCTGGCACCTTTAGATTAGGAGCAATCGCTGGACGTTCGCAATTTCACGGTTTCGCTCTTACTTGAATTAGCGAGGGGAAGCGATGATACGTCTGGACCTTTGAGTGTCTAAAGAAGTTCAGAGCCCAAGTGTTTGTGGTTCGTTTGAGAGGTTACCAGTGGGAGATGAGGACCAGCAAGAGCTTTCAGGGCTGGCACCTTCAGTCTAGCAGCAATCGGTGGACGTTCGCAATTTCAGTGTTGAGCTCTGACGTGAATTAGCGAGGGGAAGCGATGATACGTCTGGCCCTTTGAGTGTCTAAACAAGTTCAGAGCCCAAGTGTTTGTGGCTCGTTTGAGAGGTTACCAGTGGGAGATGAGGAGCAGCAAGAGCTTTCAGGGCTGGCACCTTTAGACTAGGAGCAATCGGTGGACGTTCGCAATTTCAGTGTTGAGCTCTGACGTGAATTAGCGAGGGGAAGCGATGATACGTCTGGACCTTTGAGTGTCTAAAGAAGTTCAGAGCCCAAGTGTTTGTGGTTCGTTTGAGAGGTTACCAGTGGGAGATGAGAAACAGCAAGAGCTTTCAGGGCTGGCACCTTTAGACTAGGAGCAATCGGTGGACGTTCGCAATGTCGGTGTTGAGCTCTGGCCAGATTGAGCAGGAGAACGAGTGTATGTTGGAACCTTTAGTAGTCTAAACAAGTTCAGAGCCCAAGTGTTTGTGGTTCGTTTGAGAGGTTAGCAGTGGGAGATGAGGACCAGCAAGAGCTTTCAGGGCTGGCACCTTTAGACTAGGAGCAATCGCTGGACGTTCGCAATTTCACGGTTTCGCTCTGACTTGAATTAGCGAGGGGAAGCGATGATACGTCTGGACCTTTGAGTGTTTAAAGAAGTTCAGAGCCCAAGTGTTTGTGGTTCGTTTGAGAGGTTACCAGTGGGAGATGAGGACCAGCAAGAGCTTTCAGGGCTGGCACCTTCAGTCTAGGAGCAATCGGTGGACGTTCGCAATTTCAGTGTTGAGCTCTGACATGAATTAGCGAGGGGAAGCGATGATACGTCTGGCCCTTTGAGTGTCTAAAGAAGTTCAGAGCCCAAGTGTTTGTGGCTCGTTTGAGAGGTTACCAGTGGGAGATGAGGACCAGCAAGAGCTTTCAGGGCTGGCACCTTTTGACTAGGAGCAATCGCTGGACGTTCGCAATTTCAGTGTTGAGCTCTGACGTGAATAAGCGAGGGGAAGCGATGATACGTCTGGACCTTTGAGTGTCTAAACAAGTTCAGAGCCCAAGTGTTTGTGGTTCGTTTGAGAGGTTACCAGTGGGAGATGAGAAACAGCAAGAGCTTTCAGGGCTGGCACCTTTAGACTAGGAGCAATCGGTGGACGTTCGCAATGTCGGTGTTGAGCTCTGGCCAGATTGAGCAGGAGAACGAGTGTATGTTGGAACCTTTAGTAGTCTAAACAAGTTCAGAGCCCAAGTGTTTGTGGTTCGTTTGAGAGGTTACCAGTGGGAGATGAGGACCAGCAAGAGCTTTCAGGGCTGGCACCTTTAGAGTAGGAGCAATCGCTGGACGTTCGAATTTCACAGTTTCGCTCTGACTTGAATTAGCGAGGGGAAGCGATGATACGTCTGGACCTTTGAGTGTCTAAAGAAATTCAGAGCCTAAGAGTTTGTGGTTCGTTTGATAGGTTACCAGTGGGAGATGAGGACCAGCAAGAGCTTTCAGGGCTGGCACCTTCAGTCTAGGAGCAATCGGTGGACGTTCGCAATTTCAGTGTTGAGCTCTGAGGTGAATTAGCGAGGGGAAGCGATGATACGTCTGGACCTTTGAGTGTCTAAAGAAGTTCAGAGCCCAAGTGTTTGTGGTTCGTTTGAGAGGTTACCAGTGGGAGATGAGGACCAGCAAGACCATTCAGGGCTGGCACCTTTAGACTAGGAGCAATCGGTGGACGTTCGCAATGTCGGTGTTGAGCTCTGGCCAGATTGAGCAGGAGAACGAGTGTATGTTGGAACCTTTAGTAGTCTAAACAAGTTCAGAGCCCAAGTGTTTGTGGTTCGTTTGAGAGGTTACCAGTGGGAGATGAGGACCAGCAAGAGCTTTCAGGGCTGGCACCTTCAGTCTAGGAGCAATCGCTGCACCTTTGCAATGTCGGTGCTGAGCTCTGACGTGAAATAGTGAGTGGAAGCGATGATACGTCTGGACCTTTGAGCATCTAAAGAAGTTCAGAGCCCAAGTGTTTGTGGTTCGTTTGAGAGTTTACCAGTGGGAGATGAGGAGCAGCAAGAGCTTTCAGGGCTGGCACCTTTAGACTAGGAGCAATCGCTGCACCTTTGCAATGTCGGTGCTGAGCTCTGACGTGAAATAGTGAGTGGAAGCGATGATACGTCTGGACCTTTGAGCGTCTAAAGAAGTTCAGAGCCCAAGTGTTTGTGGTTCGTTTGAGAGGTTACCAGTGGGAGATGAGGACCAGCAAGAGCTTTCAGGGCTGGCACCTTTAGACTAGGAGCAATCGCTGGACGTTCGCAATTTCAGTGTTGAGCTCTGACGTGAACTAGCGAGGGGAAGCGATGATACGTCTGGCCCTTTGAGTGTCTAAAGAAGTTCAGAGCCCAAGTGTTTGTGGTTCGTTTGAGAGGTTACCAGTGGGAGATGAGGACCAGCAAGAGCTTTCAGGGCTGGCTCCTTCAGTCTAGGAGCAATCGCTGGACGTTCACAATTTCGGTGTGGAGTCCTGGCCAGATTGAGCAGGAGAGCGAGTGTATGTTGGAACCTTTAGTAGCCTAAACAAGTTCAGAGCCCAAGTGTTTGTGGTTCGTTTGAGAGGTTACCAGTGGGAGATGAGGATCAGCAAGAGCTTTCAGGGCTGGCACCTTTAGACTAGGAGCAATCGCTGGACGTTCGCAATTTCAGTGTTGAGCTCTGAGGTGAATTAGCGAGGGGAAGCGATGATACGTCTGGACCTTTGAGCGTCTAAAGAAGTTCAGAGCCCAAGTGTTTGTGGTTCGTTTGAGAGGTTACCAGTGGGAGATGAGGACCAGCAAGAGCTTTCAGGGCTGGCACCTTTAGACTGGCAGCAATCGCTGGACGTTCGCAATTTCAGTGTTGAGCTCTGACGTGAATAAGCGAGGGGAAGCGATGATACGTCTGGACCTTTGAGTGTCTAAACAAGTTCAGAGCCCAAGTGTTTGTGGTTCGTTTGAGAGGTTACCAGTGGGAGATGAGAAACAGCAAGAGCTTTCAGGGCTGGCACCTTTAGACTAGGAGCAATCGGTGGACGTTCGCAATGTCGGTGTTGAGCTCTGGCCAGATTGAGCAGGAGAACGAGTGTATGTTGGAACCTTTAGTAGTCTAAACAAGTTCAGAGCCCAAGTGTTTGTGGTTCGTTTGAGAGGTTACCAGTGGGAGATGAGGACCAGCAAGAGCTTTCAGGGCTGGCACCTTTAGAGTAGGAGCAATCGCTGGACGTTCGAATTTCACGGTTTCGCTCTGACTTGAATTAGCGAGGGGAAGCGATGATACGTCTGGACCTTTGAGTGTCTAAAGAAATTCAGAGCCTAAGAGTTTGTGGTTCGTTTGATAGGTTACCAGTGGGAGATGAGGACCAGCAAGAGCTTTCAGGGCTGGCACCTTCAGTCTAGGAGCAATCGGTGGACGTTCGCAATTTCAGTGTTGAGCTCTGACATGAATTAGCGAGGGGAAGCGATGATACGTCTGGACCTTTGAGTGTCTAAAGAAGTTCAGAGCCCAAGTGTTTGTGGTTCGTTTGAGAGGTTACCAGTGGGAGATGAGGACCAGCAAGACCATTCAGGGCTGGCACCTTTAGACTAGGAGCAATCGGTGGACGTTCGCAATGTCGGTGTTGAGCTCTGGCCAGATTGAGCAGGAGAACGAGTGTATGTTGGAACCTTTAGTAGTCTAAACAAGTTCAGAGCCCAAGTGTTTGTGGTTCGTTTGAGAGGTTACCAGTGGGAGATGAGGACCAGCAAGAGCTTTCAGGGCTGGCACCTTCAGTCTAGGAGCAATCGCTGCACCTTTGCAATGTCGGTGCTGAGCTCTGACGTGAAATAGTGAGTGGAAGCGATGATACGTCTGGACCTTTGAGCGTCTAAAGAAGTTCAGAGCCCAAGTGTTTGTGGTTCGTTTGAGAGTTTACCAGTGGGAAATGAGGACCAGCAAGAGCTTTCAGGGCTGGCACCTTTAGACTAGGAGCAATCGCTGCACCTTTGCAATGTCGGTGCTGAGCTCTGACGTGAAATAGTGAGTGGAAGCGATGATACGTTCTGGACCTTTGAGCGTCTAAAGAAGTTCAGAGCCCAAGTGTTTGTGGTTCGTTTGAGAGGTTACAGTGGGAGATGAGGACCAGCAAGAGCTTTCAGGGCTGGCACCTTTAGACTAGGAGCAATCGCTGGACGTTCGCAATTTCAGTGTTGAGCTCTGACGTGAACTAGCGAGGGGAAGCGATGATACGTCTGGCCCTTTGAGTGTCTAAAGAAGTTCAGAGCCCAAGTGTTTGTGGTTCGTTTGAGAGGTTACCAGTGGGAGATGAGGACCAGCAAGAGCTTTCAGGGCTGGCTCCTTCAGTCTAGGAGCAATCGCTGGACGTTCACAATTTCGGTGTGGAGTCCTGGCCAGATTGAGCAGGAGAGCGAGTGTATGTTGGAACCTTTAGTAGCCTAAACAAGTTCAGAGCCCAAGTGTTTGTGGTTCGTTTGAGAGGTTACCAGTGGGAGATGAGGATCAGCAAGAGCTTTCAGGGCTGGCACCTTTAGACTAGGAGCAATCGCTGGACGTTCGCAATTTCAGTGTTGAGCTCTGAGGTGAATTAGCGAGGGGAAGCGATGATACGTCTGGACCTTTGAGCGTCTAAAGAAGTTCAGAGCCCAAGTGTTTGTGGTTCGTTTGAGAGGTTACCAGTGGGAGATGAGGAGCAGCAAGAGCTTTCAGGGCTGGCACCTTTAGACTGGCAGCAATCGGTGGACGTTCGCAATTTCAGTATTGAGCTCTGACGTGAACTAGCGAGGGGAAGCGATGATACGTCTGGACCTTTGAGCATCTAAAGAAGTTGAGAGGCCAAGTGTTTGTGGTTCGTTTGAGAGGTTAGCAGTGGGAGATGAGGACCAGCAAGAGCTTTCAGGGCTGGCACCTTTAGACTAGGAGCAATCACTGGACGTTCGCAATTTCAGTGTTGAGCTCTGACGTGAATAAGCGAGGGGAAGCAATGATACGTCTGGACCTTTGAGTGTCCAAGGAAGTTCAGAGCCCAAGTGTTTCTGGTTGTTTTGAGAGGTTACCAGTGGGAGATGAGGACCAGCAAGAGCTTTCAGGGCTGGCACCTTTAGACTAGGAGCAATCGCTGGACGTTCGCAATTTCAGTGTTGACCTCTGACGTGAACTAGCGAGGGGAAGCGATGATACGTCTGGCCCTTTGAGTGTCTAAAGAAATTCAGAGCCCAAGTGTTTGTGGCTCGTTTGAGAGGTTCCCAGTGGGAGATGAGGACCAGCAAGAGCTTTCAGGGCTGGCACCTTTAGAGTAGGAGCAATCGCTGGACGTTCGCAATTTCAGTGTTGAGCTCTGACGTGAATTAGCGAGGGGAAGCGATGATACGTCTGGCCCTTTGAGTGTCTAAAGAAGTTCAGAGCCCAAGTGTTTGTGGTTCGTTTGAGAGGTTACCAGTGGGAGATGAGGACCAGCAAGAGCTTTCAGGGCTGGCACCTTTAGACTAGGAGCAATCGCTGGACGTTCGCAATTTCAGTGTTGCGCTCTGACGTGAATTAGCGAGGGAAGCGATGATACGTCTGGACCTTTGAGTGTCTAAACAAGTTCAGAGCCCAAGTGTTTGTGGTTCGTTTGAGAGGTTACCAGTGGGAGATGAGGACCAGCAAGAGCTTTCAGGGCTGGCACCTTTAGACTAGGAGCAATCGCTGGACGTTCGCAATTTCAGTGTGGAGCTCTGACGTGAATTAGCGCGGGGAAGCGATGATACATCTGGCCCTTTGAGTGTCTAAACAAGTTCAGAGCCCAAGTGTTTGTGGTTCGTTTGAGAGGTTCCCAGTGGGAGATGAGGACCAGCAAGAGCTTTCAGGGCTGGCACCTTTAGACTAGGAGCAATCGCTAGACGTTCACAATTTCAGTGTTGAGCTCTGACGTGAACTAGCGAGGGGAAGCGATGATACGTCTGGCCCTTTGAGTGTCTAAAGAAGTTCAGAGCCCAAGTGTTTGTGGCTCGTTTGAGAGGTTACCAGTGGGAGATGAAGGACCAGCAAGAGTTTTCAGGGCTGGCACCTTTAGACTAGGAGCAATCGGTGGACGTTCGCAATTTCAATGTTGAGCTCTGACGTGAATTAGCGCGGGGAAGCGATGATACGTCTGGCCCTTTGAATGTCTAAACAAGTTCAGAGCCCAAGTGTTTGTGGTTCGTTTGAGAGGTTCCCAGTGGGAGATGAGGACCAGCAAGAGCTTTCAGGGCTGGCACCTTTAGACTAGGAGCAATCGCTGGACCTTCGCAATTTCGGTATGGAGGTCTGGCGAGATTGATCAGGAGAGCGAGTGTATGTTGGAACCTTTAGTAGTCTAAACAAGTTCAGAGCCCAAGTGTTTCTGGTTCGTTTGAGAGGTTACCAGTGGGAGATGAGGACCAGCAAGAGCTTTCAGGGCTGGCACCTTTAGACTAGGAGCAATCGCTGGACGTTCGCAATTTCAGTGTTGAGCTCTGACGTGAATTAGCGAGGGGAAGTGATGATACCTCTGGACCTTTGGGTGTCTAAAGAAGTTCAGAGCCTAAGTGTTTGTGGTTCGTTTGAGAGGTTACCAGTGGGAGATGAGGACCAGCAAGAGCTTTCAGGGCTGGCACCTTTAGACTAGGAGCAATCGCTGGACGTTCGCAATTTCAGTGTGGAGCTCTGACGTGAATTAGCGCGGGGAAGCGATGATACGTCTGGCCCTTTGAGTGTCTAAACAAGTTCAGAGCCCAAGTGTTTGTGGTTCGTTTGAGAGGTTACCAGTGGGAGATGAGGACCAGCAAGAGCTTTCAGGGCTGGCACCTTTAGACTAGGAGCAATCGCTAGACGTTCGCAATTTCAGTGTTGAGCTCTGACGTGAACTAGCGAGGGGAAGCGATGATACGTCTGGCCCTTTGAGTGTCTAAAGAAGTTCAGAGCCCAAGTGTTTGTGGCTCGTTTGAGAGGTTACCAGTGGGAGATGAGGACCAGCAAGAGTTTTCAGGGCTGGCACCTTTAGACTAGGAGCAATCGGTGGACGTTCGCAATTTCAATGTTGAGCTCTGACGTGAATTAGCGCGGGGAAGCGATGATACGTCTGGCCCTTTGAATGTCTAAACAAGTTCAGAGCCCAAGTGTTTGTGGTTCGTTTGAGAGGTTCCCAGTGGGAGATGAGGACCAGCAAGAGCTTTCAGGGCTGGCACCTTTAGACTAGGAGCAATCGCTGGACCTTCGCAATTTCGGTATGGAGGTCTGGCGAGATTGATCAGGAGAGCGAGTGTATGTTGGAACCTTTAGTAGTCTAAACAAGTTCAGAGCCCAAGTGTTTCTGGTTCGTTTGAGAGGTTACCAGTGGGAGATGAGGACCAGCAAGAGCTTTCAGGGCTGGCACCTTTAGACTAGGAGCAATCGCTGGACGTTCGCAATTTCAGTGTTGAGCTCTGACGTGAATTAGCGAGGGGAAGTGATGATACCTCTGGACCTTTGGGTGTCTAAAGAAGTTCAGAGCCTAAGTGTTTGTGGTTCGTTTGAGAGGTTACCAGTGGGAGATGAGGACCAGCAAGAGCTTTCAGGGCTGGCACCTTTAGACTAGGAGCAATTGCTGCACCTTTGCAATGTCGGTGCTGAGCTCTGACGTGAAATAGTGAGTGGAAGCGATGATACGTCTGGACCTTTGAGCGTCTAAAGAAGTTCAGAGCACAGGTGTTTTTGGTTCGTTTGAGAGGTTACCAGTGGGAGATGAGGACCAGCAAGAGCTTTCAGGGCTGGCACCTTTAGACTAGGAGCAATCGGTGGACGTTCGCAATGTCGGTGTGGAGCTCTTGCCAGATTGAGCAGGAGAACGAGTGTATGTTGGAACCTTTAGTAGTCTAAACAAGTTCAGAGCCCAAGTGTTTGTGGTTCGTTTGAGAGGTTACCAGTGGGAGATGAGGACCAGCAAGAGCTTTCAGGGCTGGCACCTTTAGAGTAGGAGCAATCGCTGGACGTTCGCAATTTCATTGTTGAGCTCTGAGGTGAATTAGCGAAGGGAAGCGATGATACGTCTGGACCTTTGAGTGTCTAAAGAAGTTCAGAGCCCAAGTGTTTGTGGTTCGTTTGAGAGGTTACCAGTGGGAAATGAGGACCAGCAAGAGCTTTCAGGGCTGGCACCTTTAGACTAGGAGCAATCGCTGGACGTTCGCAATTTCAGTGTTGAGCTCTGACGTTAATTAGCGAGGGGAAGTGATGATACCTCTGGACCTTTGGGTGTCTAAACAAGTTCAGAGCCTAAGTGTTTGTGGTTTGTTTGAGAGGTTACCAGTGGGAGATGAGGACCAGCAAGAGCTTTCAGGGCTGGCACCTTTAGACTAGGAGCAATTGCTGCACCTTTGAAATGTCGGTGCTGAGCTCTGATGTGAAATAGTGAGTGGAAGCGATGATACGTCTGGACCTTTGAGCGTCTAAAGAAGTTTAGAGCCCAAGTGTTTGTGATTCGTTTGAGAGGTTACCAGTGGGAGATGAGGACCAGCAAGAGCTTTCAGGGCTGGCACCTTTAGACTAGGAGCAATCGCTGGACGTTCGCAATGTCGGTGTGGAGCTCTTGCCAGATTGAGCAGGAGAACGAGTGTATGTTGGAACCTTTAGTAGTCTAAACAAGTTCAGAGCCCAAGTGTTTGTGGTTCGTTTGAGAGGTTACCAGTGGGAGATGAGGACCAGCAAGAGCTTTCAGGGCTGGCACCTTTAGACTAGGAGCAATCGCTGGACGTTCGCAATTTCATTGTTGAGCTCTGAGGTGAATTAGCGAGGCGAAGCGATGATACGTCTGGACCTTTGAGTGTCTAAAGAAGTTCAGAGCCCAAGTGTTTGTGGTTCGTTTGAGAGGTTACCAGTGGGAGATGAGGACCAGCAAGAGCTTTCAGGGATGGCACCTTTAGACTAGGAGCAATCGGTGGACGTTCGCAATTTCAGTGTTGAGCTCTGACGTGAACTAGCGAGGGGAAGCGATGATACGTCTGGCCCTTTGAGTGTCTAAACAAGTTCAGAGCCCAAGTGTTTGTGGTTCGTTTGAGAAGTTACCAGTGGGAGATGAGGACCAGCAAGAGCTTTCAGGGCTGGCTCCTTCAGTCTAGGAGCAATCGCTGGACGTTCACAATTTCGGTGTGGAGTCCTGGCCAGATTGAGCAGGAGAGCGAGTGAATGTTGGAACCTTTAGTAGCCTAAACAAGTTCAGAGCCCAAGTGTTTGTGGTTCGTTTGAGAGGTTACCAGTGGGAGATGAGGACCAGCAAGAGCTTTCAGGGCTGGCACCTTTAGACTAGGAGCAATCGCTGGACGTTCGCAATTTCAGTGTTGAGCTCTGAGGTGAATTAGCGAGGGGAAGCGATGATACGTCTGGACTTTTGAGCGTCTAAAGAAGTTCAGAGCCCAAGTGTTTGTGGTTCGTTTGAGAGGTTACCAGTGGGAGATGAGGACCAGCAAGAGCTTTCACGGCTGGCACCTTTAGACTGGCAGTAATCGGTGGACGTTCGCAATTTCAGTATTGAGCTCTGACGTGAACTAGCGAGGGGAAGCGATGATACGTCTGGACCTTTGAGCGTCTAAAGAAGTTGAGAGGCCAAGTGTTTGTGGTTCGTTTGAGAGGTTAGCAGTGGGAGATGAGGACCAGCAAGAGCTTTCAGGGCTGGCACCTTTAGACTAGGAGCAATCACTGGACGTTCGCAATTTCAGTGTTGAGCTCTGACGTGAATAAGCGAGGGGAAGCAATGATACGTCTGGACCTTTGAGGGTCCAAGGAAGTTCAGAGCCCAAGTGTTTCTGGTTGTTTTGAGAGGTTACCAGTGGGAGATGAGGACCAGCAAGAGCTTTCAGGGCTGGCACCTTTAGACTAGGAGCAATCGCTGGACGTTCGCAATTTCTGTGTGGAGCTCAGGCCAGATTGAGCAGGACAGCGAGTGTATGTTGGAACCTTTAGTAGTCTAAACAAGTTCAGAGCCCAAGTGTTTGTGGTTCGTTTGAGAGGTTACCAGTGGGAGATGAGGACCAGCAAGAGCTTTCAGA